>NC_092242.1:47913810-48173810 GCF_036320965.1 Panulirus ornatus | reverse complement strand
TCCAAACTCACCTATTCCTCCCCAATCTGGACCTTTTTCCCTAGCCACTAGAAAAGGCTCAGAAAAGGACAGGCTAGATCATCCTCGGTCACTCTAACAACACTATCAAGATACGCTCAACGCATATCACTTGGGCCTCATCACAGTGTTCGAGAAGGCGATGTTGCACCAATCCTCACCATCATCAACTCCCGCCAAGATATCACTCCTTTCATACTTGTCCGTCGTTTCCAGCGTCAGCGAGGTAGCGCCAGGAACAGACGAAGACGGCCACATCCGCTCACATCCATTCTCTAAGTGTCATGTATAATGCATAGAAAACCACATCTTATCCACAATCAGACCCCAGGGACCTTACCATGGCTTACCCTGGACGCTTCACAAGCCCTGGTTCAGTCCTTTGAAAGCACGTCGACATCAATACACCACATCGTTCTAATTCACTCCATTCTCTGCACGCCTCTCACCCTTCTGCATGTTCAGGCCCCGATCACTCAAAATCTTTTTTCACTCTATCTTTCCATATCCAACCTGTTCTCCTCGTCCCCGTTGTTCCCTCATTTCTGACACATATACTCGTTTTCTCAACCTTTCCTCATTCATTCTCTCTCTTTGTCTGAACCATTTCAGCACACCTACTCTCTCAGCCAAACTCTTTTTATTGCCTCACATCTCTTTTCCATTCATTAGTTACTCGATCAAACCTCTTCACACCGCAAATTGCCCTCAATCATTTCATATATATATATATATATATATATATATATATATATATATATATATATATATATATATATATATATATATATATATATATATATATATATATTGGAAAGGATCACAATTTTGGGCGTGATCAAGATATTCCTATGAGTCCACGGGGAAAATGAAACTGTTTGTTATATTTCTCTCTTGCGCCTCCCCTGATGATGTGATTATTACACGAAAATGCACTTGGGAACTTTTCGTGTTTCATTTTCCCCGTGGACTCATAGGAATATATATATATATATATTTATTATATTTTTATTTATTATACTTTGTCGCTGTCTCCCGCGTTTGCGAGGGAGCGCAAGGAAACAGACGAAAGAAATGGCCCAACCCCCCCCATACACATGTATATACATACGTCCACACACGCAAATATACATACCTACACAGCTTTCCATGGTTTACCCCAGACGCTTCACATGCCTTGATTCAATCCACTGACAGCACGTCAACCCCGGTATACCACATCGCTCCAATTCACTCTATTCCTTGCCCTCCTTTCACCCTCCTGCATGTTCAGGCCCCGATCACACAAAATCTTTTTCACTCCATCTTTCCACCTCCAATTTGGTCTCCCTCTTCTCCTCGTTCCCTCCACCTCCGACACATATATCCTCTTGGTCAATCTTTCCTCACTCATTCTCTCCATGTGCCCAAACCACTTCAAAACACCCTCTTCTGCTCTCTCAACCACGCTCTTTTTATTTCCACACATCTCTCTTACCCTTACGTTACTCACTCGATCAAACCACCTCACACCACACATTGTCCTCAAACATCTCATTTCCAGCACATCCATCCTCCTGCGCACAACTCTATCCATAGCCCACGCCTCGCAACCATACAACATTGTTGGAACCACTATTCCTTCAAACATACCCATTTTTGCTTTCCGAGATAATGTTCTCGACTTCCACACATTCTTCAAGGCTCCCAGAATTTTCGCCCCCTCCCCCACTCTATGATCCACTTCCGCTTCCATGGTTCCATCCGCTGCCAGATCCACTCCCAGATATCTAAACCACTTCACTTCCTCCAGTTTTTCTCCATTCAAACTTACCTCCCAATTGACTTGACCCTCAACCCTACTGTACCTAATAACCTTGCTCTTATTCACATTTACTCTTAACTTTCTTCTTCCACACACTTTACCAAACTCAGTCACCAGCTTCTGCAGTTTCTCACATGAATCAGCCACCAGCGCTGTATCATCAGCGAACAACAACTGACTCACTTCCCAAGCTCTCTCATCCCCAACAGACTTCATACTTGCCCCTTTTTCCAAAACTCTTGCATTCACCTCCCTAACAACCCCATCCATAAACAAATTAAACAACCATGGAGACATCACACACCCCTGCCGCAAACCTACATTCACTGAGAACCAATCACTTTCCTCTCTTCCTACACGTACACATGCCTTACATCCTCGATAAAAACTTTTCACAGCTTCTAACAACTTTCCTCCCACACCATATATTCTTAATACCTTCCACAGAGCATCTCTATCAACTCTATCATATGCCTTCTCCAGATCCATAAATGCTACATACAAATCCATTTGCTTTTCTAAGTATTTCTCACATACATTCTTCAAAGCAAACACCTGATCCACACATCCTCTACCACTTCTGAAACCACACTGATCTTCCCCAATCTGATGCTCTGTACATGCCTTCACCCTCTCAGTCAATACCCTCCCATGTAATTCACCAGGAATACTCAACAGACTTATACCTCTGTAATATGAGCACTCACTCTTATCCCCTTTGCCTTTGTACAATGGCACTATGCACGCATTCCGCCAATCCTCAGGCACCTCACCATGAGTCATACATACATTAAATAACCTTACCAACCAGTCAATAATACAGTCACCCACTTTTTTGATAAATTCCACTGCAATACCATCCAAACCTGCTGCGTTGCCGGCTTTCATCTTCCGCAAAGCTTTCACTACCTCTTCTCTGTTTACCAACTCATTTTCCCTAACCCTCTCACTTTGCACACCACCTCGACCAAAACACCCTATATCTGCCACTCTATCATCAAACGCATTCAACAAACCTTCAAAATACTCACTCCATCTCCTTCTCACATCACCACTACTTGTTATCACCTCCTCATTTGCGCCCTTCACTGAAGTTCCCATTTGCTCCCTTGTCTTACGCACTTTATTTACCTCCTTCCAGAACATCTTTTTATTCTCCCTAAAATTTAATGATACTCTCTCACCCCAACTCTCATTTCCCCTCTTTTCCACCTCTTGCACCCTTCTCTTGACCTCCTGTCTCTTTCTTTTATACATCTCCCATTCAATTGCATTTTTTCCCTGCAAAAATCGTCCAAATGCCTCTCTCTTCTCTTTCACTAATAATCTTACTTCTTCATCCCACCACTCACTACCCTTTCTAATTAACCCACCTCCCACTCTTCTCATGCCACAAGCATCTTTTGCGCAATCCATCACTGATTCCCTAAATACATCCCATTCCTCCCCCACTCCCCCTACTTCCATTGTTTTCACCTTTTTCCATTCTGTACTCAGTCTCTCCTGGTACTTCCTCACACAAGTCTCCTTCCCAAGCTCACTTACTCTCACCACCCTCTTCACCCCAACATTCACTCTTCTTTTCTGAAAACCCATACAAATCTTCACCTTAGCCTCCACAAGATAATGATCAGACATCCCTCCAGTTGCACCTCTCAGCACATTAACAGATATTAACATATATATATATATATATATATATATATATATATATATATATATATATATATATATATATATATATATATATATAAATACATACAGTCTGTTGTGGATGAGAAGGCTTGGGAAGTGAGTCAGTTGCTGTTCGCTGATGATACAGAGCTGGTGGCTGATTCGGGAGAGAAACTGCAGAAGTTGGTGACTGAGTTTAGTAAAGTGTGTGAAAGAAGAAAGCCGAGAGTAATCATAAATAAGAGCAAGGTTACTTGCTTCAGTAGGCTTGAGGGACTAGTAGATTGGGAGGTAAGTTTGAGTGGAGAAAACTGGAGGAAGTGAAGTGTTTTAGATATCTGGGAGTGATTTGGCAGCGGATGGAACCAGTGGGTGAAGGGACGAATGTTCTGGGAGCGTTGGAGAATGTGTGGAAGGTGAGAACGATATCTCGGAAAGCAAAAATGGGTATGTTTGAAGGAAAAGTTGTTCCAACAATGTTATACGGTTGTGAGGCATGGGCGATAGATAGGGTTGTGCGGAGGAGGGTGAATGTGTTGGAAATGAGATGCTCGAGGACAATATGTGATGAGAGGTGATTTGATCGAGTAAGTAATGAAAGGGTAAGACAGATGTGTAGTAATAAAAAGAGTGTGGTCGAGAGAGCAGAAGAGGGTGTATTGAAATGGTTTTGTCACGTGGAGAGAATGAGTGAGGAAAGATTGACAAAGAGGATATATGTGTCAGAGGTGGAGGGAACGAGGAGAAGTGGAAGACCATATTGGAGGTGGAATGATGGAGTGAAAAAGATTTTGAGCGATCGGGGCCTGAACATACAGGAGGGTGAAAGGTAAGCATGGAATAGAGTGAATTGGAACGATGTGGTATACCAGGGTCGACGTGCTGTATTACCAGGATGTGTGGATCAGGTGTTTGCTTTGAAGAATGTATGTGAGAAATACTTAGAAAAGCAAACGGATTTGTATGTAGCATTTATGGATCTGGAGAAGGCATATGATATAGTTGATAGAGATGCTCTGTGGAAGGTATTAAGAATATATGGTGTGGGAGGCAAGTTGTTAGAAGCAGTGAAAAGTTTTTATCGAGGATGTAAGGCATGTTTACGTGTAGGAAGAGAGGAAAGTGATTGGTTCTCAGTGAAGGCAGGTTTGCGGCAGGGGTGTGTGATGTCTCCATGGTTGTTTAATTTGTTTATGGATGGGGTTGTTAGGGAGGTAAATGCAAGAGTTTTGGAATGAGGGGTAAGTATGCAGTCTGTTGGGGATGAGAGATTTTGGGAAGTGAGTCAGTTGTTGTTCGCTGATGAAACAGCGCTGGTGGCTGATTCATGTGAGAAACTGCAGAAGCTGGTGATTGAGTTTCGTAAAGTGTGTGAAAGAAGAAAGTTAAGAGTAAATGTGAATAAGAGCAAGGTTATTAGGTACAGTAGGGTTGAGGGTCAAGTCAATTGGGAGGTAAGTTTGAATGGAGAAAAACTGGAGGAAGTAAAGTGTTTTAGATATCTGGGAGTGGATCTGGCAGCGGATGGAACCATGGAAGCGGAAGTAAATCATAGGGTGGGGAGGGGGCGAAAATCCTGGGAGCCTTGAAGAATGTGTGGAAGTCGAGAACATTATCTCGGAAAGCAAAAATGGGTATGTTTGAAGAAATAGTGGTTCCAACAATGTTGTATGGTTGCGAGGCGTGTGCTATGGATAGAGTTGTGCTCAGGAGGGTGGATGTTCTGGAAATGAGATGTTTGAGGACAATGTGTGGTGTGAGGTGGTTTGATCGAGTAAGTAATGTAAGGGTAAGAGAGATGTGTGGAAATAAAAAGAGCGTGGTTGAGAGAGCAGAAGAGGGTGTTTTGAAATGGTTTGGGCACATGGAGAGAATGAGTGAGGAAAGATTGACCAAGAGGATATATGTGTCGGAGGTGGAGGAAACGTGGAGAAGAGGGAGACCAAATTGGAGGTGGAAAGATGGAGTGAAAATGATTTTGAGTGATCGGGGCCTGAACATGCAGGGGGGGGGGGGGGGGGGGAAGGCGTGCAAGGAATAGAGTGAATTGGATCGATGTGGTATACCGGGGTCGACGTGCTGTCAATAGATTGAATCAGGGCATGTGAAGCGTCTGGGGTAAACTATGGAAAGTTCTGTGGGGCCTGGATGTGGAAAGGGAGCTGTGGTTACGGGCATTATTGCATGACAGCTAGAGAGTGAGTGTGAACAAATGGGCCTTTGTTGTCTTTTCCTAGCGCTAACTCGCACACATGATGGGGGAGGGGATGATATTCCATTTTGTGGCGAGGTGGCAATGGGAATACATAAATGCAGACAGTATAAATTATGTACATTGTAATATAATGTATATGTCTGTGTGTGTATATATATGTGTACATTGAGACGTATAGTATGAATATTTGCGTGTGTAGACGTGTATGTATATACATGTTTATGGGGGGGAGTTGGGCCATTCTTTCGTCTGTTTCTTGCGCTACCTCGCAAACGCGGGAGACAGCGACAAAGCAAAATAAACAAATAAAAGGCAGTACAGAGCATCAGATTGGGGAAGAGCAGTGCGGTTTCAGAAGTGGTAGAGATGTGTGGATCAGTGTTTGTTTTGAAGAATGTATGTGAGAAATACTTAGAAAAGCAATGGATTTGTATGTAAGCCATTTATGGATCTTGGAGAAGGCATATGAATAGAGTTGATAGAGATGCTCTGTGGAAGGTATTAAGAATATATGGTGTGGGGAGGCAAGTTGTTAGAAGCAGTGAAAAGTTTTTATCGAGGATGTAAGGCATGTGTACGTGTAGGAAGAGAGGAAAGTGATTGGTTCTCAGGAATGTAGTTTTGCGGCAGGGTGTGTGATGTCTCCATGGTTGTTTAATTTGTTTAATGGATGGGGTTGTAAGGAGGTAAATGCAAGAGGCCTGGAAAGAGGGGCAGTATGAAGTCTGTGGGGATGAGAGAGCTTGGGAAGTGAGTCAGTTGTTGTTCGCTGATGATACAGCGCTGGTGGCTGATTCATGTGAGAAACTGCAGAAGCTGGTGACTGAGTTTGGTAAAGTGTGTGGAAGAAGAAAGTTGAGAGTAAATGTGAATAAGAGCAAGGTTATTAGGTACAGTAGGGGTGAGGGTCAAGTCAATTGGGAGGTGAGTTTGAATGGAGAAAAACTGGAGGAAGTGAAGTGTTTTAGATATCTGGGAGTGGATCTGTCAGCGGATGGAACCATGGAAGCGGAAGTGGATCATAGGGTGGGGGAGGGGGGCGAAAATTTTGGGAGCCTTGAAAAATGTGTGGAAGTCGAGAACATTATCTCGGAAAGCAAAAATGGGTATGTTTGAGGGAATAGTGGTTCCAACAATGTTGTATGGTTGCGAGGCGTGGGCTATGGATAGAGATGTGCGCAGGAGGATGGATGTGCTGGAAATGAGATGTTTGAGGACAATGTGTGGTGTGAGGTGGTTTGATCGAGTAAGTAACGTAAGGGTGAGAGAGATGTGTGGAAATAAAAAGAGCGTGGTTGAGAGAGCAGAAGAGGGTGTTTTGAAATGGTTTGGGCACATGGAGAGAATGAGTGAGGAGAGATTGACCAAGAGGATATATGTGTCGGAGGTGGAGGAACGAGAGAAGAGGGAGACCAAATTGGAGTGGAAAGATGGAGTGAAAAAAGATTTGTGTGATCGGGGCCTGAACAGCAGGAGGGTGAAAGGAGGCAAAGAAATAGAGTGAATTGGAGTCAAGTGGTATACAGGGGTTGACGTGCTGTCAGTGGATTGAAGCAAGGCATGTGAAGCGTCTGGGGTAAACCATGGAAAGCTGTGTAGGTATGTATATTTGCGTGTGTGACGTTGTATGTACATGTGTATGGGGGGGGGGGTGGCCATTTCTTTCGTCTGTTTCCTTGCGCTACCTCGCAAACGTGGGAGACAGCGACAAAGTATAAAAAAAAAAAAAAAAAAAAAAAAAAAAAAAAAAATATATATATATATATATATATATATATATATATATTATATATATTATATATAATATCTATATATATAATATATATATATATATATAATATAAATATATATATATATATATATATATATATATATACATATATATATATATATATCATATATAATATATATAAATATTATATAATAATAATATATATTAAATATATAAATATATTATATATATAATATATAATATATTTATTATATATATATATAATATATATTATATATATATATATATATATATATATATATATATATATATATATATATATATAATATATATATATATATATATAATATATATATATATAATATAATATATATATAATATGACCATAGGTCATAAAGTGTTATATGATATTCATTTCATACCTGACTACCCTAAGACCATTTCCAAGGCTTCTTTTTTAAAGTCTCCTGCATCCCACAAGGTGTGCTACTTCCAGTTGCAGGAAATGTAGACTCGTTTGGAGTGATAAGTTCATTAACAAAACTGTACTCTTAATGGTACAACTTTGTCGGAGGTGACCTTCCATTGTTGAGTAACCCTAATTACATAGAGTTTTAGCACCTATGTATATATATAGGATAGGGGAGAAAGAATACTTCCCACGTATTCCCTGCGTGCCGTAGAAGGCGACCAAAGGGAGGGAGCGGGGGCTGGAAATCCTCCCCTCTCATTTTTTTTTCCTTAATTTTCCAAAAGAAGAACAGAGAAAGGGGCCAGGTGAGGATATTCCCTCAGAGGCCCCAGTCCTCTGTTCTTAACGCTACCTTGCTAATGCGGAAATGGCGAATATTTGAAAGAAAAGAAAAGAAAGAAAAGATATATATATATAATATATATAATATATATTATATATATATATAGGAATCAGATGTTTGAGGACAATATGTGGTGTGAATGGTTTGATCGAGTAAGTAATAATACGTGTAAAGACAATGTGTGGTAATAAGAAAGTGTGGTTTGAGAGAGTAGAAGGTGTTGAAATGTTTGGTCACATGGAGAGAATGATGAGAAGATTGACAAAAGAGGATATATGTGCCAGAGTGGAGGGAACGAGAAGTGGGAGACCAACCGAAGGTAGAAAGATGGAGAGAAAAGATTTTGAGTGATCGGTGCCTGAACATGCAGGAGGGTGAAAGGCATGCAAGAATAGAGTGAATTGAACGATGTGGTATATCGGGTCGACGTGCTGTCAATGGATTGAACCAGGCATGTGAAGCTTCTGGTAATCCATGGAGTTCTGTGGAGCCTGATTGGAAAGTGGAGCTGTGTTCGTGCATTATTAATAACAGCTAGAGACTGAATGTGAACGAAATGTGTCCTTTGTTGTCTTTTCCTAGCGCTACCTCGCACACATGAGGGGGGGAGAAGGTTTTTATTTCTATGTGTGGCGGGGTGGCGATGGAATGAATAAAGGCAACAGTATGAATTATGTACATGTGTATATATGTATATGTCTGTGTGTGTTATATATGTGTCAGCGGTGGAGGGAACGAGAAGCGGAAGACCAAATTGAAGGTGGAAAGATGGAGTGAAAAAGATTTTGAGTGATCGGGGCCTGAACATGCAGGAGGGTGAAAGCGTGCAAGGAATAGAGTGAATTGGAACGATGTGGTATATCGGGTCGACGTGTTTCAGTGGATTGACCAGGGCAAATGTGAAGCGTCTGGGTAATCCATGGAAAGTTCTGGGGGGCCCTGGATGTGGAAAGGGAGCTGTGGTTTCGGTGCATTATTACATGACAGCTAGAGATGAGTGTGAACAAAATGGGGACTTTGTTGTCTTTTCCTAGCACTACTCGCACACATGAGGGGGGGGGTTGTTATTACATGTGTGGCGGGGTGGCGATGGGAATGAATAAAGGCGGGGATATGAATTATGTAACAAGTGTATATAGGGTATATGTCTGTGTGTGTATATACATGTACACGTTGAGATGTATAGGTATGTATATTTGCGTGTGTGGACTGTATGTATATACATGTTATGTGGGTGGGTTGGGCCATTCTTTCGTCTGTTTCCTTGCGCTATCTCGCGAACGGGGGAGACAGCGACAAAGCAAAATAAAAAATAATATATATATATAAAATATAAAATTTATATATAATAAAATATCTATATTATATATATATATATATATATATATTGCAAAAAGGCCACAGTGGTGCGCGTGATCTAGTATAACAAAAAAAATATCAGAAAAATAAAACACATAAGTTCCTAATCCCACTTTCGTGAATGATCACATCGTCAGGGGAGATACAAAGAATTAGATAGAAGACGTAGAACAGTCATTTTGATATACAAGAGGAACGTAGCTAAGACGCCATTGATAAACAAGCGTTATCGATGATGGGTCTGGGTGTGTGTTTGGGTCTGGCATGAAGCCTGTCAAAAATGTTGTTCATTATGTGGACAAGAAAAAGAACTGTTTACAAATTTTGTCAAACAGTAAAGCTAACCAATTTGTATAGACTTTCACTAGCATTAATATCACAATTGTTTGTGTATTTAAGATAAAGATTCAATGATATTCTCGTGGTAAAGAAGGTACAGATAGTAACAGAATTGGCAGTACTCTAGTCAGAACAATGGTCACAGTTTTTTACATGATAAACAAATGGTCACAGTTTTTTACATGATTTAAAAAAAGTGTTTGATTCTGTCCTGTTCTTATACTGTGTTTATGTTGCTTAAGTCTAACATGATCCTTACCAGTCTGCCAACATAAAACGTAGAGAAATTTTTAAAACGGTATTATGTAAACACAGCCCACAAAATTTTCTGGTGAGTTTTTTATTCAGTTATTCTTTATAGTATTGATGTTGCTGAAGGTCACATTTACACTGAAGGATTTAAGCAACCTGAGAAGTAATGTAAAATTTTCACTAAAAGGGAGAACTAAAGATTCATGGTATTAGGGAAGGTTTCGTTATTTCTAAAAAGAATAATTTCTTTGCCAACTTAAGGGATATGTTAGTGAAAGATCTACAATACTTTAACTTGGATCCAAAATTTTTGAATCGGTGTTGGGATCTAAAAAACTTTATTAGTTATTGCACCTGATGAGGCGGATTATCTCCGGAAACACATATGTAGTGATGTATGTATAGAAAACTTACATGTTAAGTACAATTATATGGGAATTACCGAACTGCGATTTAACCTTCATAACCATCATCACGAACTAGTGTGATCAACATATATATATATATATATATATATAATATATATATATATATATATATATATATATATATATATATATATATATAATATTATATATATATATATATATATAATATATATGTATATCCTGGGAGCTTGAAGAATGTGTGGAAGTCGAGAACATTATCTCGGAAAGCAAAAATGGTATGTTTGAAGGAATAGTGGTTCCAACAAGTTGTATGGTGCGAGGCGTGGGCTATGGATAAAGTTGTGCGCAGAGGATGGATGTGCTGGAAATGAGATGTTTGAGGACAATGTATGGTGTGCGGTTTGATCGAGTAAGTAATGTAAGGGTAGAGAGATGTGTGGAAATAAAAAGAGCGTGGTTGAGAGAGCAGAGAGGGTGTTTGAAATGGTTTGGGCACATGGAGAAATGAGTGAGGAAAGATTGACCAAGAGGAATATATGTGTCGGAGGTGGAGGGAACGAGAAGTGGGAGACCAAATTGAGGTGGAAAGATGGAGTGAAAAAGATTTGCGTGATCGGGCCTGAACATGCAGGAGGGTGAAAGGCGGGCTAGGAATAGAGTGAACTGATCGATGTGGTATAACGGGGAATGACGTGCTGTCAGTGGATTGAATCAGGGCATGTGAAGCGTCTGGGGTAAACCATGGAAAGATGTGTGTGGGCCTGAATGTGAGAGGGAGCTTGTGGTTTCGGGCATTATTCATGACAAGCTAGAGACTGAGTGTGAACGAATGGCCTTATTGTCTTTTCCTAGTGCAACTCACACACATGAGGGGGGAGGGGATGGTATTCCATGTGTGGCGAGGTGACGATGGAATGAATAAGGCTGACAGTGTGAATTGTGTGCATGGTATATATGTATGTGTCTGTGTTTGTATATATATAATTGTGTACATTGGGATCTATAGTATGTATATTTGCGTGTGTTGACGTGTATGTATATACATTGTGTATGTGGTGGTTGGGCCATTTCTTTCGTCTGTTTTTCCTTTGCGCTACCTCGGAAACGCGGAGACAGCGACAAAGCAAAATAAAATAAAAGGTTAATAATAAATATATATATATATATATATATATATATATATATATATATATCTAATATATATATATTTATTTATTATCCCTGGGGATAGGGAGAAAAATACTTCCACAGTAATTCCTTGCGTGTCGTAGAAGGCGACTAAAAGGGAAGGCACGGGGCTGGAAAATCCTCCCATCAAATTTTTTTTTCTTAATTTTCCAAAAGAAGGAACAAGAAGGGGGCCAGGTGAAGATATTCCCTCAAAGGCCCAGTCCTCTGTTCTTAAACGATACCTCGCTGATGCGGGAAATGGCGAATAGTATGAAAGAAATATATCTTTTTTTTTTTTTTTCCTTTGTCGCTGTCTCCCGCGTTTGCGAGGGAGCGCAAGGAAACAGACGAAAGAAATGGCCCAACCCCCCCCCATACACATGTATATACATACGTCCACACACGCAAATATACATACCTACACAGCTTTCCATGGTTTACCCCAGACGCTTCACATGCCTTGATTCAATCCACTGACAGCACGTCAACCCCGGTATACCACATCGCTCCAATTCACTCTATTCCTTGCCCTCCTTTCACCCTCCTGCATGTTCAGGCCCCGATCACACAAAATCTTTTTCACTCCATCTTTCCACCTCCAATTTGGTCTCCCTCTTCTCCTCGTTCCCTCCACCTCCGACACATATATCCTCTTGGTCAATCTTTCCTCACTCATTCTCTCCATGTGCCCAAACCACTTCAAAACACCCTCTTCTGCTCTCTCAACCACGCTCTTTTTATTTCCACACATCTCTCTTACCCTTACGTTACTCACTCGATCAAACCACCTCACACCACACATTGTCCTCAAACATCTCATTTCCAGCACATCCATCCTCCTGCGCACAACTCTATCCATAGCCCACGCCTCGCAACCATACAACATTGTTGGAACCACTATTCCTTCAAACATACCCATTTTTGCTTTCCGAGATAATGTTCTCGACTTCCACACATTCTTCAAGGCTCCCAGAATTTTCGCCCCCTCCCCCACTCCTATGATCCACTTCCGCTTCCATGGTTCCATCCGCTTCCAGATCCACTCCCAGATATCTAAACCACTTCACTTCCTCCAGTTTTTCTCCATTCAAACTTACCTCCCAATTGACTTGACCCTCAACCCTACTGTACCTAATAACCTTGCTCTTATTCACATTTACTCTTAACTTTCTTCTTCCACACACTTTACCAAACTCAGTCACCAGCTTCTGCAGTTTCTCACATGAATCAGCCACCAGCGCTGTATCATCAGCGAACAACAACTGACTCACTTCCCAAGCTCTCTCATCCCCAACAGACTTCATACTTGCCCCTCTTTTCCAAAACTCTTGCATTCACCTCCCTAACAACCCCATCCATAAACAAATTAAACAACCATGGAGACATCACACACCCCTGCCGCAAACCTACATTCACTGAGAACCAATCACTTTCCTCTCTTCCTACACGTACACATGCCTTACATCCTCGATAAAAACTTTTCACTGCTTCTAACAACTTTCCTCCCACACCATATATTCTTAATACCTTCCACAGAGCATCTCTATCAACTCTATCATATGCCTTCTCCAGATCCATAAATGCTACATACAAATCCATTTGCTTTTCTAAGTATTTCTCACATACATTCTTCAAAGCAAACACCTGATCCACACATCCTCTACCACTTCTGAAACCACACTGATCTTCCCCAATCTGATGCTCTGTACATGCCTTCACCCTCTCAGTCAATACCCTCCCATGTAATTCACCAGGAATACTCAACAGACTTATACCTCTGTAATATGAGCACTCACTCTTATCCCCTTTGCCTTTGTACAATGGCACTATGCACGCATTCCGCCAATCCTCAGGCACCTCACCATGAGTCATACATACATTAAATAACCTTACCAACCAGTCAATAATACAGTCACCCCCTTTTTTGATAAATTCCACTGCAATACCATCCAAACCTGCTGCGTTGCCGGCTTTCATCTTCCGCAAAGCTTTCACTACCTCTTCTCTGTTTACCAACTCATTTTCCCTAACCCTCTCACTTTGCACACCACCTCGACCAAAACACCCTATATCTGCCACTCTATCATCAAACGCATTCAACAAACCTTCAAAATACTCACTCCATCTCCTTCTCACATCACCACTACTTGTTATCACCTCCTCATTTGCGCCCTTCACTGAAGTTCCCATTTGCTCCCTTGTCTTACGCACTTTATTTACCTCCTTCCAGAACATATTTTTATTCTCCCTAAAATTTAATGATACTCTCTCACCCCAACTCTCATTTCCCCTCTTTTCCACCTCTTGCACCTTCTCTTGACCTCCTGTCTCTTTCTTTTATACATCTCCCATTCAATTGCATTTTTTCCCTGCAAAAATCGTCCAAATGCCTCTCTCTTCTCTTTCACTAATAATCTTACTTCTTCATTCCCACCACTCACTACACCTTTCTAATTAACCCACCCCCACTCTTCTCATGCCACAAGCATCTTTGCGAAATCCATCACTGATTCCCTAAAAACATCCCATTCCTCCCCCACTCCCCTTACTTCCATTGTTTCACCTTTTTCCATTCTGTACTCAGTCTCTCCTGGTACTTCCTCACACAAGTCTCCTTCCCAAGCTCACTTACTCTCACCACCCTCTTCACCCCAACATTCACTCTTCTTTCTGAATACCATACAAATCTTTCACCTTAGCCTCCACAAGATAATGATCAGACATCCCTCCAGTTGCACCTCTCAGCACATTAAAGATATTAAACATATATATATATATATATATAATAGTATATATATATATATTATATATATATTTTTTTATTATTTTATATATATAATATATATATATATATATATAAATACATACAGTCTGTTGTGGATGAGAAGGCTTGGGAAGTGAGTCAGTTGCTGTTCGCTGTTGATACAGAGCTGGTGGCTGATTTCGGGAGAGAAACTGCAGAAGTTGGTGACTGAGTTTAGTAAAGTGTGTGAAAGAAGAAACCCGAGAGTAATCATAAATAAGGCAAGGTTACTTGCTTCAGTAGGGTTGAGGGACTAGTAGATTGGGAGGTAATTTTGGGAGTGGAGAAAAACTGGAGGAAGTGAAGTGTTTTGATATCTGGGAGTGATTTGGCAGCGGATGGAACCAGTGGTTGAAGGGACGAATGTTCTGGGAGCGTTGGAGAATGTGTGGAAGGTGAGAACGATATCTCGGAAAGCAAAAATGGGTAGGGTTTGAAGGAAAAGTTGTTCCAACAATGTTTTTATGGTTGTGAGGCTGGCGATAGATAGGGTTGTGCGGAGGGGGGGTGAATGTGTTGGAAATGAGATGCTCGAGGACAATTTTGTGAGGAGGTGATTTTGATCGAGTAAGTAATGAAAGGGTAAGACAGATGTGTAGTAATAAAAAGAGTGTGGTCGAGAGAGCAGAAGAGGGTGTATGAAATGGTTTTGTCACGTGGAGAGAATGAGTGAGGAAAAGATTGACAAAGAGGATATATGTGTCAGAGGTGGAGGGAACGAGGAGAAGTGGAAGACCATATTGGAGGTGGAAGGATGGAGTGAAAAAGATTTTGAGCGATCGGGCCTGAACATACAGGAGGTAAAAGGGTTTAAGCATGGAATAGAGTGAATTGGAACGATGTGGTATACCAGGGTCGACGTGCTGTATTACCAGGATGTGTGGATCAGGGGGTTTGCTTTGAAAAAATGTATGTGAGAAATACTAGAAAAGCAAAACGGATTTGTATGTAGCATTTATGGATCTGGAGAAGGCATTTTGATATAGTTGATAGAGATGCTCTGTGGAAGGTTTTAAGAATATATGGTGTGGGAGGCAAGTTGTTAGAAGCAGTAAAAAGTTTTTATCGAGGATGTAAGGCATGTTTACGTGTAGGAAGAGAGGAAAGTGATTGGTTCTCAGTGAAGGCAGGTTTGCGGCAGGGGTGTGTGATGTCTCCATGGTTGTTTAATTTGTTTATGGATGGGGTTGTTAGGGAGGTAAATGCAAGAGTTTTGGAATGAGGGGTAAGTATGCAGTCTGTTGGGGATGAGAGATTTTGGGAAGTGAGTCACTTGTTGTTCGCTGATGAAACAGCGCTGGTGGCTGATTCATGTGAGAAACTGCAGAAGCTGGTGATTGAGTTTCGTAAAGTGTGTGAAAGAAGAAAGTTAAGAGTAAATGTGAATAAGAGCAAGGTTATTAGGTACAGTAGGGTTGAGGGTCAAGTCAATTGGGAGGTAAGTTTGAATGGAGAAAAACTGGAGGAAGTAAAGTGTTTTAGATATCTGGGAGTGGATCTGGCAGCGGATGGAACCATGGAAGCGGAAGTAAATCATAGGGTGGGGAGGGGGCGAAAATCCTGGGAGCCTTGAAGAATGTGTGGAAGTCGAGAACATTATCTCGGAAAGCAAAAATGGGTATGTTTGAAGAAATAGTGGTTCCAACAATGTTGTATGGTTGCGAGGCGTGTGCTATGGATAGAGTTGTGCTCAG
This sequence comes from Panulirus ornatus, assembly GCF_036320965.1. Classification (NCBI taxonomy): domain Eukaryota; kingdom Metazoa; phylum Arthropoda; class Malacostraca; order Decapoda; family Palinuridae; genus Panulirus; species Panulirus ornatus. Next base: position 48,157,546 of record NC_092242.1, on the reverse strand, counting down.
GAGGGTGGATGTTCTGGAAATGAGATGTTTGAGGACAATATGTGGTGTGAGGTGGTTTGATCGAGTAAGTAATGTAAGGGTAAGAGAGATGTGTGGAAATAAAAAGAGCGTGGTTGAGAGAGCAGAAGAGGGTGTTTTGAAATGGTTTGGGCACATGGAGAGAATGAGTGAGGAAAGATTGACCAAGAGGATATATGTGTCGGAGGTGGAGGAAACGTGGAGAAGAGGGAGACCAAATTGGAGGTGGAAAGATGGAGTGAAAATGATTTTGAGTGATCGGGGCCTGAACATGCAGGGGGGGGGGGGGGGGAAGGCGTGCAAGGAATAGAGTGAATTGGATCGATGTGGTATACCGGGGTCGACGTGCTGTCAATAGATTGAATCAGGGCATGTGAAGCGTCTGGGGTAAACTATGGAAAGTTCTGTGGGGCCTGGATGTGGAAAGGGAGCTGTGGTTACGGGCATTATTGCATGACAGCTAGAGAGTGAGTGTGAACAAATGGGGCCTTTGTTGTCTTTTCCTAGCGCTACCTCGCACACATGATGGGGGAGGGGGATGATATTCCATTTGTGGCGAGGTGGCAATGGGAATACATAAATGCAGACAGTATAAATTATGTACATGTGTATATATGTATATGTCTGTGTGTGTATATATATGTGTACATTGAGACGTATAGGTATGTATATTTGCGTGTGTAGACGTGTATGTATATACATGTGTTATGGGGGGGGAGTTGGGCCATTTCTTTCGTCTGTTTCCTTGCGCTACCTCGCAAACGCGGGAGACAGCGACAAAGCAAAATAAACAAATAAAAGGCATGTACAGAGCATCAGATTGGGGAAGAGCAGTGCGGTTTCAGAAGTGGTAGAGGATGTGTGGATCAGGTGTTTGTTTTGAAGAATGTATGTGAGAAATACTTAGAAAAGCAAATGGATTTGTATGTAGCATTTATGGATCTGGAGAAGGCATATGATAGAGTTGATAGAGATGCTCTGTGGAAGGTATTAAGAATATATGGTGTGGGAGGCAAGTTGTTAGAAGCAGTGAAAAGTTTTTATCGAGGATGTAAGGCATGTGTACGTGTAGGAAGAGAGGAAAGTGATTGGTTCTCAGTGAATGTAGGTTTGCGGCAGGGGTGTGTGATGTCTCCATGGTTGTTTAATTTGTTTATGGATGGGGTTGTAAGGGAGGTAAATGCAAGAGTCCTGGAAAGAGGGGCAAGTATGAAGTCTGTTGGGGATGAGAGAGCTTGGGAAGTGAGTCAGTTGTTGTTCGCTGATGATACAGCGCTGGTGGCTGATTCATGTGAGAAACTGCAGAAGCTGGTGACTGAGTTTGGTAAAGTGTGTGGAAGAAGAAAGTTGAGAGTAAATGTGAATAAGAGCAAGGTTATTAGGTACAGTAGGGGTGAGGGTCAAGTCAATTGGGAGGTGAGTTTGAATGGAGAAAAACTGGAGGAAGTGAAGTGTTTTAGATATCTGGGAGTGGATCTGTCAGCGGATGGAACCATGGAAGCGGAAGTGGATCATAGGGTGGGGGAGGGGGCGAAAATTTTGGGAGCCTTGAAAAATGTGTGGAAGTCGAGAACATTATCTCGGAAAGCAAAAATGGGTATGTTTGAGGGAATAGTGGTTCCAACAATGTTGTATGGTTGCGAGGCGTGGGCTATGGATAGAGATGTGCGCAGGAGGATGGATGTGCTGGAAATGAGATGTTTGAGGACAATGTGTGGTGTAAGGTGGTTTGATCGAGTAAGTAACGTAAGGGTGAGAGAGATGTGTGGAAATAAAAAGAGCGTGGTTGAGAGAGCAGAAGAGGGTGTTTTGAAATGGTTTGGGCACATGGAGAGAATGAGTGAGGAGAGATTGACCAAGAGGATATATGTGTCGGAGGTGGAGGGAACGAGGAGAAGAGGGAGACCAAATTGGAGGTGGAAAGATGGAGTGAAAAAGATTTTGTGTGATCGGGGCCTGAACATGCAGGAGGGTGAAAGGAGGGCAAGAAATAGAGTGAATTGGAGTCATGTGGTATACAGGGGTTGACGTGCTGTCAGTGGATTGAAGCAAGGCATGTGAAGCGTCTGGGGTAAACCATGGAAAGCTGTGTAGGTATGTATATTTGCGTGTGTGGACGTGTGTATGTACATGTGTATGGGGGGGGGGGGTTGGGCCATTTCTTTCGTCTGTTTCCTTGCGCTACCTCGCAAACGTGGGAGACAGCGACAAAGTATAAAAAAAAAAAAAAAAAAAAAAAAAAAAAAAAATATATATATATATATATATATATATATATATATATATATATATATATATATATATATATATATATATATATATATATATATATGAATATATATATATATATATATATATATATATATATATATATATATATATATATATACATATATATATATATATATATATATATATATATATATATATATATATATATATATATATATATATATATATATATATATATATATATGTATATATATATATATATATATATATATATATATATATATATATATATATATATATATATATATATATATATATATATATATATATATATATATATATATATATATATATATATATATATATATATATATATATGACCATAGGTCATAAAGTGTTATATTGATATTCATTTCATACCTGACTACCCTAGGACCAATTTCCAAGGCTTCTTTTTAAAGTCTCCTGCATCCCACAAGGCTGTGCTACTTCCAGTTGCAGGGAAATGTAGACTCGTTTGGAGTGATAAGTTCATTAACAAAACTGTACTCTTAATGGTACAACTTTGTCGGAGGTGACCTTCCACTTGTTGAGTAACCCTAATTACATAGAGTCTGTTAGCACCTATGTATATATATAGGGATAGGGGAGAAAGAATACTTCCCACGTATTCCCTGCGTGCCGTAGAAGGCGACCAAAAGGGGAGGGAGCGGGGGGCTGGAAATCCTCCCCTCTCATTTTTTTTTCCTTAATTTTCCAAAAGAAGGAACAGAGAAAGGGGCCAGGTGAGGATATTCCCTCAGAGGCCCAGTCCTCTGTTCTTAACGCTACCTTGCTAATGCGGGAAATGGCGAATAGTTTGAAAGAAAAGAAAAGAAAGAAAAGATATATATATATATATATATATATATATATATATATATATATATAGGAAATCAGATGTTTGAGGACAATATGTGGTGTGAGATGGTTTGATCGAGTAAGTAATAATACGGTAAAGACAGATGTGTGGTAATAAGAAGAGTGTGGTTGAGAGAGTAGAAGGTGTTTTGAAATGGTTTGGTCACATGGAGAGAATGAGTGAGGAAAGATTGACAAAGAGGATATATGTGCCAGAGGTGGAGGGAACGAGAAGTGGGAGACCAAACCGAAGGTAGAAAGATGGAGAGAAAAAGATTTTGAGTGATCGGTGCCTGAACATGCAGGAGGGTGAAAGGCATGCAAGGAATAGAGTGAATTGGAACGATGTGGTATATCGGGGTCGACGTGCTGTCAATGGATTGAACCAGGGCATGTGAAGCTTCTGGGGTAATCCATGGAAGTTCTGTGGAGCCTGGATGTGGAAAGGGAGCTGTGGTTTCGGTGCATTATTACATAACAGCTAGAGACTGAATGTGAACGAATGTGTCCTTTGTTGTCTTTTCCTAGCGCTACCTCGCACACATGAGGGGGGGAGAAGGTTTTTATTTCATGTGTGGCGGGGTGGCGATGGGAATGAATAAAGGCAGACAGTATGAATTATGTACATGTGTATATATGTATATGTCTGTGTGTGTATATATATGTGTCAGCGGTGGAGGGAACGAGAAGCGGAAGACCAAATTGAAGGTGGAAAGATGGAGTGAAAAAGATTTTGAGTGATCGGGGCCTGAACATGCAGGAGGGTGAAAGGCGTGCAAGGAATAGAGTGAATTGGAACGATGTGGTATATCGGGGTCGACGTGTTTCAGTGGATTGAACCAGGGCATGTGAAGCGTCTGGGGTAATCCATGGAAAGTTCTGTGGGGCCTGGATGTGGAAAGGGAGCTGTGGTTTCGGTGCATTATTACATGACAGCTAGAGAGTGAGTGTGAACGAATGGGGACTTTGTTGTCTTTTCCTAGCACTACCTCGCACACATGAGGGGGGAGGGGGTTGTTATTACATGTGTGGCGGGGTGGCGATGGGAATGAATAAAGGCAGGGAGTATGAATTATGTACAAGTGTATATATGTATATGTCTGTGTGTGTATATACATGTACACGTTGAGATGTATAGGTATGTATATTTGCGTGTGTGGACGTGTATGTATATACATGTTATGTGGGTGGGTTGGGCCATTCTTTCGTCTGTTTCCTTGCGCTATCTCGCGAACGCGGGAGACAGCGACAAAGCAAAATAAAAAATAATATATATATATATATATATATATATATATATATATATATATATATATATATATATATATATATTGCAAGAGGCCACAGTGGTGCGCGTGATCTAGTATACGAAAAAATATCAGGAAAATAAAACACGATAAGTTCCTAAGTGCACTTTCGTGTAATGATCACATCGTCAGGGGAGATACAAGAATTAGATAGAAGACGTAGAACAGTCAGTTGATATACAAGGAGGAGACGTAGCTAAGACGCCATTGATAAACAAGCGTTATCGGATGATGGTGTCTGGGTTGGTGTGTTTGGGTCTGGCATGAAGCCTGTCATAAAATGTTGTTCATTATGTGGACAAGAAAAAGAACTGTTTACAAATTTTGTCTACAGTAAAGCTAACCAATTTGTATAGACTTTCACTAGCATTAATATCACAATTGTTTGTGTATTTAATGATAGAAGATTCAATGATATTTCTCGTGGTAAAGAAGGTACAGATAGTAACAGAATTGGCAGTACTCTAGTCAGAACAATGGTCACAGTTTTTTACATGATTAAACAAATGGTCACAGTTTTTTACATGATTAAACAAAGTGTTTGATTCTTGTCCTGTTCTTATACTGTGTTTATGTTGCTTAAGTCTAACATGATCCTTACCAGTCTGTCCAACATAAAACGTAGAGAAATTTTTACACGGTATTATGTAAACACAGCCCACAAAATTTTCTGGTGAGTTTTTGATTCAGTTATTCTTTATAGTATTGATGTTGCTGAAGGTCACATTTACACTGAAGGATTTAAGCAACCTGAGAAGTAATGTAAAATTTTCACTAAAAGGGAGAACTAAAAGATTCATGGTATTAAGGGAAGGTTTCGGTTTATATCTAAAAGAATAATTTCTTTGCCAACTTAAGGGATATGTTAGTGAAAGATCTACAATACTTTAACTTGGATCCAAAATTTTTGAATCGGTGTTGGGATCTAAATAACTTTATTAGTTATTGGCACCTGATGAGGCGGATTATCTCCGTGAAACACATATGTAGTGATGTATGTATAGAAAACTTACATGTTAAGTACAATTATATGAATTACCGAACTGCGATTTAACCTTCATAACCATCATCACGAACTAGTGTGATCAACATATATATATATATATATATATATATATATATATATATATATATATATATATATATATATATATATATATATATATATATATATATATATATATATATATATATATATATGTATATCCTGGGAGCCTTGAAGAATGTGTGGAAGTCGAGAACATTATCTCGGAAAGCAAAAATGGGTATGTTTGAAGGAATAGTGGTTCCAACAATGTTGTATGGTTGCGAGGCGTGGGCTATGGATAAAGTTGTGCGCAGGAGGATGGATGTGCTGGAAATGAGATGTTTGAGGACAATGTATGGTGTGAGGCGGTTTGATCGAGTAAGTAATGTAAGGGTAAGAGAGATGTGTGGAAATAAAAAGAGCGTGGTTGAGAGAGCAGAAGAGGGTGTTTTGAAATGGTTTGGGCACATGGAGAGAATGAGTGAGGAAAGATTGACCAAGAGGATATATGTGTCGGAGGTGGAGGGAACGAGAAGTGGGAGACCAAATTGGAGGTGGAAAGATGGAGTGAAAAAGATTTTGCGTGATCGGGGCCTGAACATGCAGGAGGGTGAAAGGCGGGCTAGGAATAGAGTGAACTGGATCGATGTGGTATAACGGGGATGACGTGCTGTCAGTGGATTGAATCAGGGCATGTGAAGCGTCTGGGGTAAACCATGGAAAGATGTGTGGGGCCTGAATGTGGAGAGGGAGCTGTGGTTTCGGGCATTATTGCATGACAGCTAGAGACTGAGTGTGAACGAATGGGGCCTTTATTGTCTTTTCCTAGTGCTAACTCACACACATGAGGGGGGAGGGGGATGGTATTCCATGTGTGGCGAGGTGACGATGGGAATGAATAAAGGCTGACAGTGTGAATTGTGTGCATGGGTATATATGTATGTGTCTGTGTGTGTATATATATATATGTGTACATTGGGATCTATAGGTATGTATATTTGCGTGTGTTGACGTGTATGTATATACATTGTGTATGTGGGTGGGTTGGGCCATTTCTTTCGTCTGTTTCCTTGCGCTACCTCGGAAACGCGGGAGACAGCGACAAAGCAAAATAAAATAAAAGGTTAATAATAAATATATATATATATATATATATATATATATATATATATATATATATATATATATATATTTATTTATTATCCCTGGGGATAGGGGAGAAAGAATACTTCCCACGTATTCCTTGCGTGTCGTAGAAGGCGACTAAAAGGGAAGGCAGCGGGGGGCTGGAAATCCTCCCCTCTAATTTTTTTCTTAATTTTCCAAAAGAAGGAACAGAGAAGGGGGCCAGGTGAAGATATTCCCTCAAAGGCCCAGTCCTCTGTTCTTAACGATACCTCGCTGATGCGGGAAATGGCGAATAGTATGAAAGAAATATATCTTTTTTTTTTTTTTTCCTTTGTCGCTGTCTCCCGCGTTTGCGAGGTAGCGCAAGGAAACAGACGAAAGAAATGGCCCAACCCACCCCCCCATACACATGTATATACATACGTCCACACACGCAAATATACATACCTACACAGCTTTATATGGTTTACCCCAAACGCTTCACATGCCTTGATTCAATCCACTGACAGCACGTCAACCCCGGTATACCACATCGCTCCAATTCACTCTATTCCTTGCCCTCCTTTCACCCTCCTGCATGTTCAGGCCCCGATCACACAAAATCCTTTTCACTCCATCTTTCCACCTCCAATTTGGTCTCCCTCTTCTCCTTGTTCCCTCCACCTCCGACACATATATCCTCTTGGTCAATCTTTCCTCACTCATCCTCTCCATGTGCCCAAACCACTTCAAAACACCCTCTTCTGCTCTCTCAACCACGCTCTTTTTATTTCCACACATCTCTCTTACCCTTACGTTACTCACTCGATCAAACCACCTCACACCACACATTGTCCTCAAACATCTCATTTCCAGCACATCCATCCTCCTGCGCACAACTCTATCCATAGCCCACGCCTCGCAACCATACAACATTGTTGGAACCACTATTCCTTCAAACATACCCATTTTTGCTTTCCGAGATAATGTTCTCGACTTCCACACATTCTTCAAGGCTCCCAGAATTTTCGCCCCCTCCCCCACCCTATGATCCACTTCCGCTTCCATGGTTCCATCCGCTGCCAGATCCATCCCAGATATCTAAAACACTTCACTTCCTCCAGTTTTTCTCCATTCAAACTCACCTCCCAATTGACTTGACCCTCAACCCTACTGTACCTAATAACCTTGCTCTTATTCACATTTACTCTTAACTTTCTTCTTTCACACACTTTACCAAACTCAGTCACCAGCTTCTGCAGTTTCTCACATGAATCAGCCACCAGCGCTGTATCATCAGCGAACAACAACTGACTCACTTCCCAAGCTCTCTCATCCCAACAGACTTCATACTTGCCCCTCTTTCCAAAACTCTTGCACTCACCTCCCTAACAACCCCATCCATAAACAAATTAAACAACCATGGAGACATTACACACCCCTACCGCAAACCTACATTCACTGAGAACCAATCACTTTCCTCTCTTCCTACACGTACACATGCCTTACATTCTCGATACAAACTTTTCACTGCTTCTAACAACTTGCCTCCTACACCATATATTCTTAATACCTTCCACAGAGCATCTCTATCAACTCTATCATATGCCTTCTCCAGATCCATAAATGCTACATACAAATCCATTTGCTTTTCTAAGTATTTCTCACATACATTCTTCAAAGCAAACACCTGATCCACACATCCTCTACCACTTCTGAAACCACACTGCTCTTCCCCAATCTGATGCTCTGTACATGCCTTCACCCTCTCAATCAATACCCTCGAATATAATTTCCCAGGAATACTCAACAAACTCATACCTCTGTAATTTGAGCACTCACTCTTATCCCCTTTGCCTTTGTACAATGGCACTATGCACGCATTCCGCCAATCCTCATGCACCTCACCACGAGTCATACATACATTAAATAACCTTACCAACCAGTCAACAATACAGTCACCCCCTTTTTTAATAAATTCCACTGCAATACCATCCAAACCTGCTGCCTTGCCGGCTTTCATCTTCCGCAGAGCTTTTACTATCTCTTCTCTGTTTACCAAATCATTTTCCCTAACCCTCTCACTTTGCACACCACCTCGACCAAAACACCCTATATCTGCCACTCTATCATCAAACACATTCAACAAACCTTCAAAATACTCACTCCATCTTCTCACATCACCACTACTTGTTATCACCTCCCCATTTGCGCCCTTCACTGAAGTTCCCATTCGCTCCCTTGTCTTACGCACTTTATCTACCTCCTTCCAGAACATCTTTTTATTCTCCCTAAAATTTAATGATACTCTCTCACCCCAACTCTTATTTGCCCTTTTTTTCACCTCTTGCACCTTTCTCTTGACCTCCTGTCTCTTTCTTTTATACGTCTCCCACTCAATTTCATTTTTTCCCTGCAAAAATCGTCCAAATGCCTCTCTCTTCTCTTTCACTAATACTCTTACTTCTTCATCCCACCACTCACTACCCTTTCTAATCAACCCACCCCCCACTCTTCTCATGCCACAAGCATCTTTTGCGCAATCCATCACTGATTCCCTAAAAACATCCCATTCCTCCCCCACTCCCCTTACTTCCATTGTTCTCACCTTTTTCCATTCTGTACTCAGTCTCTCCTGGTACTTCCTCACACAAGTCTCCTTCCCAAGCTCACTTACTCTCACCACCCTCTTCACCCCAATATATATATGTATATATATTTATATTTATACACATATTAATTTTTTTCATACTATTCGCCATTTCCCGCGTTAGCAAGGTAGCGTTGAGAAGAAAGGTCTAAGCCTTTGAGGGAATATCCTCACCTGGCTCCCTTCTCTGTTCCTTCTTTTGGAAAATTAAAAAAAAAAATGAGAGGGGAGGATTTCCAGCCCCCCGCTCACTTCCCTTTTAGTCGCCTTGTACGACACACAGGGAATACGTGGGAAGTATTCTTTCTCCCCTATCCCCAGGGATAATATATATATATATATATATATATATATATATATATATATATATATATATATATATATATATATATATATATATATATATATATATATATATATATATGTATATATATATATATATATATATATACATATATATATATATATATATATATATATATATATATATATATATATATATATATATATATATATATATATATATATATATATATATATATATATATACACACATATATATATATATATATATATATATATATATATATATATATATATATATATATATATACATGTGTACGTGTAGGAAGAGAGGAAAGTGATTGGTTCTCAGTGAATGTAGGTTTGCGGCAGGGGTGTGTGATGTCTCCATGGATGTTTAATTTGTTTATGGATGGGGTTGTTAGGGAGGTGAATGCAAGAGTTTTGGAAAGAGGGGCAAGTATGAAGTCTGTTGGGGATGAGAGAGCTTGGGAAGTGAGTCAGTTGTTGTTCGCTGATGATACAGCGCTGGTGGCTGATTCATGTGAGAAACTGCAGAAGCTGGTGACTGAGTTTGGTAAAGTGTGTGAAAGAAGAAAGTTAAGAGTAAATGTGAATAAGAGCAAGGTTATTAGGTACAGTAGGGTTGAGGGTCAAGTCAATTGGGAGGTGAGATTGAATGGAGAAAAACTGGAGGAAGTGAAGTGTTTTAGATATCTGGGAGTGGATCTGGCAGCGGATGGAACAATGGAAGCGGAAGTGGATCATAGGGTGGGGGAGGGGGCGAAAATTCTGGGAGCCTTGAAGAATGTGTGGAAGTCGAGAACATTGTCTCGGGAAGCAAAAATGAGTATGTTTGAAGGAATAGTGGTTCCAACAATGTTGTATGGTTGCGAGGCGTGGGCTATGGATAGAGTTGTGCGCAGGAGGATGGATGTGCTGGAAATGAGATGTTTGAGGACAATGTGTGGTGTGAGGTGGTTTGATCGAGTAAGTAACGTAAGGGTAAGAGAGATGTGTGAAATAAAAAGAGCGTGGTTGAGAGAGCAGAAGAGGGTGTTTTGAAATGGTTTGGGCACATTGAGAGAATGAGTGAGGAAAGATTGACCAAGAGGATATATGTGTCGGAGGTGGAGGGAACGAGGAGAAGAGGGAGACCAAATTGGAGGTGGAAAGATGGAGTGAAAAAGATTTTGTGTGATCGGGGCCTGAACATGCAGGAGGGTGAAAGGAGGGCAAGGAATAGAGTGAATTGGAGCGATGTGGTATACCGGGGTTGACGTGCTGTCAGTGGATTAAATCGGGACATGTGAAGCGTCTGGGGTAAACCATGGAAAGCTGTGTAGGTATGTATATTTTGCGTGTGTGGATGTATGTATATACATGTGTATGGGGGTGGGTAGGGCCATTTCTTTCGTCTGTTTCCTTGCGCTACCTCGCAAACGCGGGAGACAGCGACAAAGCAAAAAAAAAAAAAAGAAATATATATATATATATATATATATATATATATATATATATATATATATATATATATATATATATATATATATATATATATATATATATATACATATATATATATATATATATATATATATATATATATATATATATATGTATATATATATATATATATATATATATATATATATATATATATATATATATATATATATATATATATATATATATATATATATATATATATATATGTATATATATTGGAAAGGATCACAATTTTCCGCGTGATCAAGATATTCCTATGAGTCCACAGGGAAAATGAAACACGATAAGTTCCCAAATGCACTTTCGTGTAATAATCACATCATTAGGGGAAACACAGGAGAGAAATATAAGTCAGTTGATATAAATCGAAGAGACGAAGCTAGGACGCCATTTGGTAGACATGTGATTGTCCAAATGGCGTCCTAGCTTCGTCTCTTCGATGTATATCAACTGACTTATATTTATCTCTTTTGTCTCCCATGATGATGTGATTATTACACGAAAGTGCACTTGGAAACTTATCGTGTTTCATTTTCCCCGTGGACTCATAGGAATATATATATTTATATATATATATATATATATATATATATACTTCCCACGTATTCCCTGCATGTCATAGAAGGCGACTAAAAGGGGAGGGAGCGGGGGGCTGGAAATCCTCCCCTCTCGTTTTTTTTTTTAATTTTCCAAAAGAAGGAACAGAGAATTGGGCCAGGTGAGGGTATTCCCTCAAAGGCCCAGTCCTCTGTTCTTAACGCTACCTAGCTAATGCGGGAAATGGCGAATAGTTTGAAAGAAAAATATATATATATATATATATATATATATATATATATATATATATATATATATATATATATATATATATATATATATATATATAATGCGGGAATATATATATATATATATATATATATATATATATTAATGCGGGAAATGGCGAATAGTTTGAAAGAAAAATATATATATATATATATATATATATATATATATATATATATATATATATATATATATATATATATATATATATATATATATATATATATTCCCTGGGGATAGGGGAGAAAGAATACTTCCCACGTATTCCCTGCGTGTCGTAGAAGGCGACTAAAAGGGGAGGGAGCGGGGGGGCTGGAAATCCTCCCCTCTCGTTTTTTTTTTAATTTTCCAAAAGAAGGAACAGAGAATTGGGCCAGGTGAGGGTATTCCCTCAAAAGCCCAGTCCTCTGTTCTTAACGCTACCTCGCTAATGCGGGAAATGGCGAATAGTTTGAAAGAAATAAAGATATATATATATATATATATATATATATATATATATATATATATATATATATATATATATATATATATATATATATATATATATATATATATATACATATATATATATATATATATATATATATATATATATATATATATATATATATATATATATATATATATATATATATATTTTTTTTTTTTTTCTTTCTTTTCTTTCAAACTATTCGCCATTTCCCGCATTAGCGAGGTAGCGTTAAGAACAGAGGACTGGGCCTTTGAGGGAATACCCTCACCTGGCCCAATTCTCTGTTCCTTCTTTTGGAAAATTAAAAAAAACGAGAGGGGAGGATTTCCAGCCCCCCGCTCCCTCCCCTTTTAGTCGCCTTCTACGACACGCAGGGAATACGTGGGAAGTATTCTTTCTCCCCTATCCCCAGGGATAAAAAAGTAAAATACTGAATGAAATTAAAAACAAAATACTTATAATGTCAAAATGATTCAGGGGTCATTATATATAGCCCTACTGAAAACTGAGAATACAACTTGCTACATGTGCTGCTGTTATGTTATGGACACCATAACTCGCAAAAATATCTTTCTTAGTACTTCTTGTTAAATTGGATAGCCTTAAGCATTATGAAAGCTGAGCTCCAGGACATGTTAAGAGACTGCCAAAACAAATTCTTAATTTTCATACCTGGTTGCTGTTTGCCATGTTAGTGAGGAAGTGCCATGAACACATGAAGAATAACTTCATTTGCTAACATACATTCTCTAGCTGTCATGTGTAATGTATTGAAAGCACGACTCCCCATCCACCTAGGCCTTACAGACCTTTCCATCATTTACCCTAAATGATCCACGTCTTGGTTCAGTCCACTGACAGCACGGCAATCCCTGTATACCATATTGTTCCAATTCACTGTGCTTCTTTTTATAACCTCCAATTCATGGTGATGGGGAAGAAAGAACACCGCCCACATATTCCCTGCATGTCACAGCAGGGAATCAAGAGGGACAAGAGCAGGTGGCTTAAACACAACTTCCTGAATATCTAAATTCCCATTTCAAGCATCTCTATTTCCATTGCTTTCACTTTCAATATATGCACATTAATATAACTTTTCAAGTTGTAAGACTGTCTTATTATTTCTTTTCCAACAAGAAAGCCAAAACCAGGATACTTCATCACCTGTATCTGGAGCTCTTGGGCCTTCTTTTCCTCCTACGTCTCTTACTTCTCTCTGTCTCAGATAATCTGCAGGATTCCAAAAGGTCATCTGCAGAGTTTTCATGAAGTGATCTGGCATTATGGAATACTCTGTTTGCTTTTCTGATCTTTGCCTCTTGATCATTTTCTGTATTAGGATACTCCTCATCACTGTCAATAACAATGGCAAATAGTTTAAAAGAAAGAAAGAATATATATATATATATATATATATATATATATATATATATATATATATATATACATATATATATATATATATATATATATATATATATATATATATATATATATATATATATATATATATATATATATATATATATATATATATATATATATATATTCTTTCTTTCTTTTAAACTATTTGCCATTTCCCGCGTTGGCGAGGTAGCGTTAAGAACAGAGGACTGGGCCTTTTTTGGAATATCCTCACCTGGCCCCCTCTGTTCCTTCTTTTGGAAAATTAAGAAAAAAAAAACGAGAGGGGAGGATTTCCAGCCCCCCGCTCCCTCCCCTTTTAGTCGCCTTCTACGACACGCAGGGCATACGTGGGAAGTATTCTTAATCCCCTATCCCCAGGGATAATATATATATATATATATATATATATATATATATATATATATATATATATATATATATTATTTTTTTTTTATTATACTTTGTCGCTGTCTCCCGCGTTTGCGAGGTAGCGCAAGGAAACAGACGAAAGAAATGGCCCAACCCCCCCCCCATACACATGTATATACATACGTCCACACACGCAAATATACACACCTACACAGCTTTCCATGGTTTACCCCAGACGCTTCACATGCCTTGATTCAATCCACTCACAGCACGTCAACCCCGGTATACCACATCGATCCAATTCACTCTATTCCTTGCCCTCCTTTCACCCTCCTGCATGTTCAGGCCCCGATCACACAAAATCTTTTTCACTCCATCTTTCCACCTCCAATTTGGTCTCCCTCTTCTCCTCGTTCCCTCCACATCCGACACATATATCCTCTTGGTCAATCTTTCCTCACTCATTCTCTCCATGTGCCCAAACCACTTCAAAACACCCTCTTCTGCTCTCTCAACCACGCTCTTTTTATTTCCACACATCTCTCTTACCCTTACGTTACTCACTCGATCAAACCACCTCACACCACACATTGTCCTCAAACATCTCATTTCTAGCACATCCATCCTCCTGCGCACAACTCTATCCATAGCCCACGCCTCGCAACCATACAACATTGTTGGAACCACTATTCCTTCAAACATACCCATTTTTGCTTTCCGAGATAATGTTCTCGACTTCCACACATTCTTCAAGGCCCCCAGAATATATATATATATATATATATATATATATATATATATATATATATATATCTTTCATTCTTTCACACTATTCGCCATTTTCCGCATTAGCGAGGTAGCGTTAAGAACAGAGGACTGGGCCTTGGAGGGAATATTCTCACCTGGCCCCCTCCTCTGTTCCTTCTTTTGAAAAAAAAAAAAATAAAATCTTTATATATATATATATATATATATATATATATATATATATATATATATATATATATATATATATATATTCTTTTTCTTTCTTTTAAACTATTCGCCATTTCCCGCGTTAGCGAGGTAGCGTTAAGAACAGAGGACTGGGCCTTTTTTGGAATACCCTCACATGGCCCCCTCTGTTCCTTCTTTTGGAAAAAAAAAAAAAAAAAAAGAGAGGGGAGGATTTCCAGTCCCCCGCTCCCTCCCATTTTAGTCGCCTTCTACGACACGCAGGGAATACGTGGGAAGTATTCTTAATCCCCTATCCCCAGGGATGATATATATATATATATATATATATATATATATATATATATATATATATATATATATATATATATATATATATATATATATATATATATATATATATATGTATATGTTGTTAGAAGCAGTGAAAAGTTTTTATCGAGGATGTAAGGCATGTGTACGTGTAGGAAGAGAGGAAAGTGATTGGTTCTCAGTGAATGTAGGTTTGCGGCAGGGGTGTGTGATGTCTCCATGGTTGTTTAATTTGTTTATGGATGGGGTTGTTAGGGAGGTAAATGCAAGAGTCTTGGAAAGAGGGGCAAGTATGAAGTGTGTTGGGGATGAGAGAGCTTGGGAAGTGAGTCAGTTGTTGTTCGCTGATGATACAGCGCTGGTGGCTGATTCATGTGAGAAACTGCAGAAGCTGGTGACTGAGTTTGGTAAAGTGTGTGGAAGAAGAAAGTTAAGAGTAAATGTGAATAAGAGCAAGGTTATTAGGTACAGTAGGGTTGAGGGTCAAGTCAATTGGGAGGTGAGTTTGAATGGAGAAAAACTGGAGGAAGTGAAGTGTTTTAGATATCTGGGAGTGGATCTGGCAGCGGATGGAACCATGGAAGCGGAAGTGGATCATAGGGTGGGGGAGGGGCGAAAATTCTGGGGGCCTTGAAGAATGTGTGGAAGTCGAGAACATTATCTCGGAAAGCAAAAATGGGTATGTTTGAAGGAATAGTGGTTCCAACAATGTTGTATGGTTGCGAGGCGTGGGCTATGGATAGAGTTGTGCGCAGGAGGATGGTTGTGCTGGAAATGAGATGTTTGAGGACAATGTGTGGTGTGAGGTGGTTTGATCGAGTGAGTAACGTAAGGGTAAGAGAGATGTGCGGAAATAAAAAGAGCGTGGTTGAGAGAGCAGAAGAGGGTGTTTTGAAGTGGTTTGGGCACATGGAGAGAATGAGTGAGGAAAGATTGACCAAGAGGATATATGTGTCGGATGTGGAGGGAACGAGGAGAAGAGGGAGACCAAATTGGAGGTGGAAAGATGGAGTGAAAAAGATTTTGTGTGATCGGGGCCTGAACATGCAGGAGGGTGAAAGGAGGGCAAGGAATAGAGTGAATTGGATCGATGTGGTATACCGGGGTTGACGTGCTGTGAGTGGATTGAATCAAGGCATGTGAAGCGTCTGGGGTAAACCATGGAAAGCTGTGTAGGTGTGTATATTTGCGTGTGTGGACGTATGTATATACATGTGTATGGGGGGGGGGTTGGGCCATTTCTTTCGTCTGTTTCCTTGCGCTACCTCGCAAACGCGGGAGACAGCGACAAAGTATAATAAAAAAAAATAATATATATATATATATATATATATATATATATATATATATATATATATATATATGCTTGCCTTTCACCCTCCTGCATGTTCAGGCCCCGATCACTCAAAATCTTTTTCACTTCATCTCTCCACCTCCAATTTGGTCTCCCACTTCTAGTTCCCTCCACCTCCGACACATATATCCTCTTGGTCAATCTTTCCTCACTCATTCTCTCCATGTGCCCAAACCATTTCAAAACACTCTCTTCTGCTCTCTCAACCACGCTCTTTTTATTTCCACACATCTCTCTTACCCTTACATTACTTACTCGATCAAACCACCTCACACCACATATTTTCCTCAAACATCTCATTTCCAGCACATCCACCCTCCTGCGCACAACTCTATCCATAGTCCACGCCTCGCAACCATACAACATTGTTGGAACCACTATTCCTTCAAACACACCCATTTTTGCTTTCGGAGATAATGTTCTCGACTTCCACACATTCTTCAAAGCTCCCGGGATTTTCGCCCCCTCCCCCACCCTATGATTCACTTCCGCTTCCATGGTTCCATCCGCTGCCAGATCCACTCCCAGATATGTAAAACACTTTACTTCCTCCAGTTTTTCTCCATTCAAACTTATATATGCACTTATATATGCACTAGCCAAAGCAAGGCATCTATTTATCGAAGAGCCTTGAGGATGGGATGAACAGCTGGGTTGGCTGGGGGCAGGACTATTGCGCCAAGGATTTGAACCAGGTCGGAGCCATGCGTGAATCATTGTCAGCGACGCTAATAACCTCAAGTGAGAACTGCGTATATGTATGTGTGTGTGTGTGTGTGTGTGTGTGTGTGTGTGTGTGTGTGTGTGTGTGTGTGTGCAAAACATGTACCAACCAAGGCAAGCGCCATGATTAAAGAAGTGTCATAACAGCCAATCCTCGAGGTGCCGGTCTCCACACACAAACTATGGGAAGCAGCAGCCAGCGAATACCTCGGGTCTCAGCCCTGTGATCAGGGAGAGAGCAGCAACATCGTGGTGTACACAAAGGGATGGCTGGAGTGAGGTTATGCCTGGAGAATTAAGAAGACAGACAGCTTTTGACTCCAATGTGGCCAATACAAGTGTGTAGCAAGAACCATCCCAGATGTGTGAGCAATACTCCATGTGAGACAACTTCTAACAATAATTAAGACATCTGTACAACGCTCCCACCTTCTGGGAAGCAAACTTTGTGGCGTGCGTTCATCATGAGAGGTTCTCAGGACAGGGTCGAGGATATGGTTATACCCAACGTGTTTATTCTATTAAAGGAATGAATTGTGGTGTTCTGTTTTGAGACTGGACAGAGGGAAATGAGTGAAACTTGGAAAGAGATATGCAGGGAAACCTCGTTTAACACTAATGAATTTGAATGTGTGTGTGTGTGTGTGTGTGTGTGTGTGTGTGTGTGTGTGTGTGTGTGTGTGATCACTTATTTGTAACCAACTACATGTACAACACGGGGAGAGGGCTGTACATTCATGGGGCTCCACCTCTTGAATTATCCCTATCATCGGTTAACTTAAGACATGTAGACCTGTATATTGCCTGCATTGTGTGTGTGTGTGTGTGTGTGTGTGTGTGTGTGTGTGTGTGTGTGTGTGTGTGTGTGTGTGTGTGTTGAACAAAGGAATTCAAACAGCAACAGACTGCTGGATCCTTGCGAAGAGGTTTGTAAAAACAGAAGAGATAAGAAACTTACAGACGTGTGTAGTAAGAGCAGAATGATATACAGTTGTTTCAAAACTTTTCTCATGTAATTAAAGAAGGGCATGTAATGTCAGTCGTGGATCTGAATAGAAACATTCATATCCTCAACCGTTTCTGTGGTATTGCTTTCGACAATTCTATATGGAAAATCATTCTATATGTTAAGGAAGAATAATGAAGAAAAAATTCTCCGTCATTCAAGGTAAACATTTGCCCACGAATTCGCATCCATTACTACGAGTGGAATCAGACAAATCTGAGGTAACTTGATAGATCGAGAATATGGAAACTTGGTCATTTTGAATACCTGTATCAGATCACCTCTTAACATTCTCATTTCTCAGGTAAATGAATTAATTCCTTTAGTCGTCTCGTAGTTCCTCTAAGCAAAGTCAAACAATCTACTCTCTCATGTTAATCATTGTTCACTTTGAGTTTCATATGCGCTACTCTCTTGGATAAGAGGCATTGGTTTATCATGCTATAGCAACATTTATAATCAATGTACTTGTCACCTGTGTACAACAGCGACAAGGAGTGTCATGTTGAGGGAACTGACTAGTGTGTTCATCGCTTTTACTGTCACACTCACAACATTAACAGGCACCAGTGACAATACTTGACAACCTTAACCAGTTACAACTAACAACTCCACGGACTTCCGTCTATACCTTTACATGATTACCACAAACTGTCCCGACCATTAACAGCATACCACATCTAGTCAAGATCATTAACCTTATTCCTCTAACACCTCATCTCTGGAACGCTTCTACCTTGCCCAGTAACCATGACCTGGCATATTCTAAAAGACACGTTTCTCACTTCCTCCAAAATTCGTAAACACTTAATTCCTTGTCTATTCTTTTTCCCTTTCATAACACTCTCTATATCTTAATTAAGGCCCAGCCTTGATGTGGACTTCTGTCCGTCACTAGAGCACCCAAACGATAAAAAAAAAATGGTTTAACTGAACCTTCACAGAGGGAGACAACAGTGTAGCTGGTCAGTGTACCAGTCTTCACTGTAACCTCGTGTGACTCAAATGTTTGTGACTCCCACACAATATACAAAGTGCTACCAACTGCTAATTGCCTGCTGGACATGGAGATAATTAGTACATCTAAACGAGTCGTATGGAGGCTGGCTGGCTTGGTGAGGGGAGTGTGAGCCGGCCTGTTCCTGTAGAAGTCGGTCACCCTTAAGGGCTGTTAACGATATGAGCACGACCCTTGGGCGTGATGACTTGCCCTTAGACCTGAGGTCAAAGGGACTTACCGTCGTGTTTAAGGGTAGGTAATCGCCATACTCAAGAGGTTAATAATTTCGGTCTATATATTCATTCGTATGTGCTTCAGAGATTTTACCAGACTCCGCCCGCTCGAGGCTACACCGCGAGTGAAAAGTAACTTTGGCGAGGCTGCATCACTGGGCGAACAGTGGCGTCAACGAACTTCTCACCCTAAAGGAGTCTACATTTACCCGTTACTGGAAGTAGCGCGGCCTTGGGGGCTGCAGGAGCCTTTACAGAGAGGTCTTGGGTAATGCCAAAGGTCGTTCAAAGAGACTCGTCCTCCGGTAACTATAAATGAAATAAATATTAGGCTTCAGATGCGCGACTGGAGATTGTGTGACTCATTATCAATGACCAGAAAAAAGGACCCTCTCTCAGGAGCCCCTACAGTGTCCGGGTGTGGGTGAGACGAGGGCCGGGCTGACATCCTGCTGTTTGAAATCCGTTGGACGAGTCAAGATATTACCAGCAGAACCTCATGATCATTATTATTACTATTATCCTTATTACTATTATCATTATTATTTTTTTTTTTTTTGCTTTGTCGCTGTCTCCCGCGTTTGCGAGGTAGCGCAAGGAAACAGACGAAAGAAATGGCCAAACCCACCCCCATACACATGTATATACATACGTCCACACACGCAAATATACATACCTACACAGCTTTCCATGGTTTACCCCAGACGCTTCACATGCCCTGATTCAATCCACTGACAGCACGTCAACCCCGGTATACCATATCGATCCAATTCACTCTATTCCTTGCCCTCCTTTCACCCTCCTGCATGTTCAGGCCCCGATCACACAAAATCTTTTTCACTCCATCTTTCCACCTCCAATTTGGTCTCCCACTTCTCCTCGTTCCCTCCACCTCCGACACATATATCCTCTTGGTCAATCTTTCCTCACTCATTCTCTCCATGTGCCCAAACCATTTCAAAACACCCTCTTCTGCTCTCTCAACCACGCTCTTTTTATTTCCACACATCTCTCTTACCCTTACGTTACTTACTCGATCAAACCACCTCACACCACACATTGTCCTCAAACATCTCATTTCCAGCACATCCATCCTCCTGCGCACAACTCTATCCATAGCCCACGCCTCGCAACCATACAACATTGTTGGAACCACTATTCCTTCAAACATACCCATTTTTGCTTGCCGAGATAATGTTCTCGACTTCCACACATTCTTCAAGGCTCCCAGGATTTTCGCCCCCTCCCCCACCCTACGATCCACTTCCGCTTCCATGGTTCCATCCGCTGCCAGATCCACTCCTAGATATCTAAAACACTTTACTTCCTCCAGTTTTTCTCCATTCAAACTTACCTCCCAATTGACTTGACCCTCAACCCTACTGTACCTAATTACCTTGCTCTTATTCACATTTACTCTTAACTTTCTTCTTTCACACACTTTACCAAACTCAGTCACCAGCTTCTGCAGTTTCTCACATGAATCAGCCACCAGCGCTGTATCATCAGCGAACAACAACTGACTCACTTTCCAAGCTCTCTCATCCCCAACAGACTTCATACTTGCCCCTCTTTCCAAAACTCTTGCATTTACCTCCCTAACAACCCCATCCATAAACAAATTAAACAACCATGGAGACGTCACACACCCCTGCCGCAAACCTACATTCACTGAGAACCAATCACTTTCCTCTCTTCTTACACGTACACATGCCTTACATCCTCGATAAAAACTTTTTATTATTTTTATTATTATTATTATTATTATAATTATTATTATTATTATTATTATTATTATCATTATTATTATTATTATTATTATTATTATTATTATTATCATTATTATTATCATTATTATTATTATTATCATTGTTATCATTATTATTATTATTATTATTATTATTATCATTATTATTATTATTATTATTATTATCATTATTATTATTATTATTATTATTATCATTGTTATCATTATCATTATTAATAGTAGTAGTATCATTATTATTACTATTATTATTATTATCATTATTATTATTATTATTATTATTATTATCATTATTATTATTATTATTATCATTATTATCATTATCATTATTATTATTATCATTATTATTATTATTATTATTATTATCATTATCATCATCATCATTATCATTATTATGATTATCATCACTATTATCATCATTATTATGATTATCATCATTATCATTATTACTATCATTATCATTATTATTATTATCATCATCATTATCATTATTACTATTATCATCATTATTATTATCAAGGTCGAAAGATCCAGTATCAAATGAAATACTTAAAAAAAATTAACTGATAGAAAAATTAGGAAAGAATATGACTTTCTGGTAGATATTTAACGTGGCAACACCGGCTTTTAATAGGGGGAAGGTTTTCGACTTCACAGTATACATGGAAAGGTTATGGTTTCCATAGCCTGGCGGTGAAGGGAAGCAGCAAACTCCACAACCGCTCAGTCTTGTGGTGCCAACAACCTCAAACTTCAGCTTCGTTCGTTACCGATAATCTTTGTGTTCATGAACTGTTAATCATTACCCAGAACGGTTGTTCATCAATGAGTTTTGTTTAAAGTTATAATAAATAACCGCAGGCAGGTTGATTACAGTGCGATAACTTCCCCAAAGGATCTATCTTCCTTCTGTGTACCTCGTCAATCTAGTCAGAGTCCTTCTGTTAAGTATTTCCAGGACCCTCGCACGGAGGACTATCCCACAGAAATTATTGCAAAGTAGCTTTCTTGTGCAGCGATATACTAATCTCTGCTGTTCATGGCGCGGATATTTCTTCTTCATTCCATCTGAAGATTATCACTTCAGAAATTTATCTCCCAAGGGCTGTGTTCTGGGCTTGTTAAGGTGTGTCATTCGTGATTACGAAGGGCTGTTCCTTGTGCTTTCCAAGGGCTGTCCTGAGTGCTTTCTATGGGACGTCCTTCGTGCTTTTCCAGGGCTATCCTTTGTGCTTCCCAAGGGCTGGCGTCCTTGATTACGAAGGGTTACCCTCCCTGCTCCACAAGGATTGTCCTTCTACCAGAACCACTGCTACGTTAAGGGTGACATCTTCTACCAGAACCACTGCTAGATTAAGGTGACATCTACCAGAACCACTGCTAGGTTAAGGTGACATCTTCTACCAGAACCACTGCTAGGTTAAGGTCACACCTTCTACCAGAACCACTGCTAGGTTAAGGTGACACCTTCTACCAGAACCACTGCTAAGTTAAGGTCACACCTTCCACCAGAACCACTGCTAGGTTAAGGTCACCAGACATGATATATTTGGTGCTGGTGTCAACTTGCCTTATATCTAGCGTTATCAACACACCACCATCAGTGCGGCTTCCAGTGTTACCAGTGCACTACTACCAGTGTGGCCTCCACTGTTACCAACACAGTATCAACACTGTGGCCTCCAGTGTTACCAGCACATCAAACCTAGCTATTCAGTGTCTTCGGTCGTAAAAACCACTACTAGTGGTGCAGTAATAGGTAGTATTGGGTGTACTTGGACAGCGTCAGCAGGTATCCCTATATCAAGTGTCTCTTTGAGGGGAAGCATAGCAGGGGGCAGCGTCTGGCCTATCCATACCTAATCGTGGAGGATGTGATGGTCGCACCCAGCAGCCTGATGCGCACTCCACCAGGCAGGAGCACAAACCACGGGTATGTTAGAACCATATTACCCGAGACAGAAAAATTTGCATACAGTAAACACTGTGAAGGTCGGCGATATGTTAGAACTGACAGAACCTCATATGAACATATCTTAGGAAAGTTTAAACCCTCTTCATTAAGGCTGTTTGATAGTAATTTGTTTGTGAGGACTTTTATTAGCAGGTAATGCCTGGTGAGGGCTGCTAGCGAAGAGCAAGCAGTCTTGGGTGTTGAGTGCTCTGGCAAACAGCCATCGTGATCTACATCCTCTGCTGCCTCACTAAAGGCGTCGAGACGACCTCTGGTGGAACCCCGCGACCCTCCCGTACATCAAGGTGTAGAAGGCGGTGTGGCGGTGCTGGTCAACCACAAGTCTTCACGCTAAGGTGACTGTGCGGCAACCTGAGGAGGTGGACTCATGCACTCTTGACCGCACGTCCGTGGTGTGGCGGCTAGCCGTCCTGAACATCATGCATTCAAGGCCTGTTCGGAGTCGAACGCACAGGTTCGAATCCAGGTCGCGGCAGTCGGCCCATAGTTCATCTTTCCGTGAGGGTTGGTCGGTAAAGTGGGTACCTCACTTACGCTACGGTATTCTATATATATATATATATATATATATATATATATATATATATATATATATATATATATATATATATATATATATATGTATATATATATATCCTTGAGTAGGGCATTCAGTTGCCCGTATCTTCGCTAAAATAGAATAAGAAAAGTAAGTGTGGCTCACAAGGAGATCATCAGTGTAATCAGGAATTATTCAGCCTTCATGCAGACTGGCCTCAACACCACGGGTAACCCAGCTGACCAAACCCTCCTCCGACCACCGTGAAAATCGGTCTATTTCAGGAAAAGAAATGAGAGTTCTCGTGGTATCACGAGGCAGCTCACGTTGTTGTAACAGATATGTAACAAAACTATTTAAAAATTCTCCTGCTGACCTTGGAAATGATGTCACAGTGCCCAGACTGCATCATTTTCTTTTTACCTGATTCCTCTAAATTTGATTCTATTAACCTAACAGGAAATTGACAGTTTTACCAAAACAGATATGGTCAACTGCGTTTACGAGATATCAAGCAGGGTATGCAACACAAAGCTAAACTCGTTATGAAATAAGACTTAGTGACCTCGAAAACGAGGTCAAAGTCAGGGGAAGTTAATCATTCCTCTATGAGTTTCGGGACTGAAGCTATAATATGAACCTGAAGATATCAGACAAGATAACCACACAGTAGACACGCAACACACACAAGAAGAGGACCAAGACTTTATGTCTCTCATAGAGACACTTTAGATTAAGGTGACTATTATTACCCAATATGGGACTTGGCCTAAGATGTTTTCCTCACTGGGGAGAGAGAGAGAGAGAGAGAGAGAGAGAGAGAGAGAGAGAGAGAGAGAGAGAGAGAGAGAGAGAGAGAGAGAGAGAGAGAGAGAGAGAAGAGGGAACACTAACGAAAGGATGAAGGAAGGCGTATCAAAAGTAACTACAAATTGGGCGCAGAAAATGAACTGCACTCGGTTCAAGGTGCTCACCCACGCCCGTCTACACCAGCTGACCTCACTACCTTGACCACGTGAGCTCCAATATCTCTCATCATCATCATCATCATCATCATCATCATCATCATCATCATCATCATCTGGGTGTGACGCAAGGGATCCTGGTAACGATTGTGAAAATTTTGTCTTCACTACCTATCTCTCTAGAGACTTGAACTAGTGACCAGGTGCGGGCGGACGACGCAAGAGACAGCGTGGAATATTAAGCCAATCACGAGGAGACGACTGGAACTGCACAGCAGATGATGGAGGGAGAGAAACATGCCACGAATAAGAATAGAAAAAAAACTTATGGATAAACAGAGAGAAGGCTGGAGAGCGGGAGGAAGTGTGGCAGTGAGGGGGGGGGGGGGGCGGGATGGACTTGCACAAGGGGCGTATCCCTCAGCAGCAGGTCTGACCCCCTCCTGGGAGCTTGGCCCCCCTGCCGGGCGACGACAGAACAGCGCACCCTGCCCATTGTACCGTCTCGCTATTGCCAGACTCGGGTAATAATGGGGACGTTAGTGTGTTTGTTAGCAGGCGGTGGGTAACCGAGCTGCAGTTGGTGGAGCTTGTGGCTTTGTTGGAGGGCGTGAGAGTCTGACAGTCACCAACCCTGCCACCAGCTCCACCGACAACCCATCCTCTCTCCAGCAGCAGCAACGACTGATGATATTACAACAAAATAATACTTACGGTTCGGTTGTGATTCTTTGAAACTTCTGGAGAAATTCTGTCCGCTTTACTCTCCTGTCTGCATCTATGTACATTTGGAATGTAGGGTCCTATTTTTGTCCTCCAGCAGACAACCTTGTCATAGACCATCAGTCCTTCCTTTGTACAGTCCTCCAGCAGATAACCTCGTCACAGACCATCAGGTCTTCTAGTATCTGTCCTTTCCATTGCTGTCCTCTAGCGGATAACCTCGTTATAGACCACCAGGTCTTCTGTTATCATGTCATTTCCATGTACAGTCCTCCAGCAGATGACCTCGTCATAGACCTTTAGGTCCTCTATTATTGGAACTTCCTACATACAGTAACAGGCGTCGGCAGTACTGGCCCTCCCCTTAGGTTTTCTGTCAGTGTGGTCTCAGGAGTGCAGTATACATGGGGTTCGTGTTAAGCTTGACTCCCTGGCTAGTTACCAGTGTACCTCAGGAGCACGGCAGCACAGGGACTGCCTTACTAGTATCAACTTTAATCTTCTTGAGAACGACGGTGCGACTTAACCATGAACATACGACCCTCGTGCTTGACGGTACATCCCTTGGGCATAATGGAGTAACCCCTGACCTTACTCTAAGAAAAGTCTCAGACAAAATTCTCTGGATCCCAATCAGACCCGTATATCAAAAAGTTAATGGCAGTTATGTGCACATTAGCATGTAAATACCCTACAAGTCACAACATTAATCACTCAGGACCCGGAGCTGCCTGCACCCTGACGATCATTTTGTAATCAGGATCAATCAGCCAGCGTCAGACCTCACTGAGGCAGGAGTCCACCCGAGTCCAAAAACTATGCCAATTGCCTTGCCCGCTCATACACCATGGAACATGAGGCCATTGACGGATTACTCTCGAAGCAATGCATGTGTGACACTCAGAACCAATGGTCCCCAGGGGACGGGCGGAACAAAGGGACTGGTAACTACCACGGGGACTGGTGACTACCACAGGGACTGGTGACTACCACGGGGACTGGTGACTACCACAGGAAATAGGTGACCATCAGAGGGACTGGTAACTATCACGTGCACTGGTAACTATAACAGAGACTGGATAGCTGGGTCAGACTGTGTAACTAGCACAAGAACTTGGTAATCGTCACAGGGACTTCATAGCTTTGTAATTTTAAAACTCATGGACAATGTAGGTTACTTCATTTCTTAGTCTTATTCTGAACTAGCAGATTCGGGCCCTCCGGACCTTCGTCTGCTCGATCCTAGGGAGGATCAGAAGTTATATAACCCTCACGCAAAAGACAGTCGAATACAGACATCGACCAGCTGACCATTGAACTTTGGATTTAAACTGAATAGACGTTCTCACAGCATTGGAGAACAGCAGAATGACTAGTAGCATAATCATTTGTGTTTTCCTTTTCCTGTTCATATCATCCGTATTGCCAGTATAATCTTTTCGAAAATACATCATCCTAGCAGCCAACACTTTCTATCCTGCGAGAGATATGGAACGAACAATTAGCAGTTGGATATGGAGGTTAGTCATCGTGCGTCTGGCAGCTTCCTCGGTATGTCTACAGATATGACCATTCATCCTTCACCATTTTCCATCTTCATATCTACCATAGTATCGTCACAGCCTTCCCACTCACCAATATTTTCCTAAGAATTACCACCCCACTAACCAGCAATATCTATTCTGCTAAGGAAATGGATGAATTATTGGCATTTGTGTGTGTGTGTGTGTGTGTGTGTGTGTGTGTGTGTGTGTGTGTGTGTGTGTGTGTGTGTGTGTTTTGTGTGTGTGTGTGTGACTATGTGTGTGCACGATGGGGGTTAGTCCTCGTGTGTTGGGCAAGTTCCTCGCCGAGTCTACCGACAGGGGATCGTCAAGACCGTCTTCCTGCAGCTGTAGACGTCCTCCTTCCTCCACCAGACAGGAGGAAGAACATATGGAGAGCATTCCAGATGCTCACTTACTTCAAGGCGCACCAGTTGCAGTGTTGTGTAGTTCATGTAGGAAGAGGAAACACGGAGATTTATAAACTATTGCTGAGTCTGATATGTGTACCCTAATGTTTGCTGGTATAACTGTGTTGAGGAAAATGTGTGTGTGTGTGTGTGTGTGTGTGTGTGTGTGTGTGTGTGTGTAATAATCTATTCTTATTTGCAAATTTGTTTATAACGAGGAGGGAGTTGTATAATCATGTCTCTCTCTCTCTCTCTCTCTCTCTCTCTCTCTCTACATATATCTGCAGGGGAAATTACATTCAGAAAAAAGTTTCATATCAATCTGAAAAACAGTAATTTTCTATTTGTCTAGACACATATTCATTTAATGAAGAATTAAATGAATGCTAAACATATATATATATATATATATATATATATATATATATATATATATATATATATATATATATATATATACATATAAATGGATAAATAGATATACAGACAGACAAAAAGTTAAACAGAGAGAGAGAGAGAGAGAGAGAGAGAGAGAGAGAGAGAGAGAGAGAGCAATGAGGGTTAGTTAAGGCAGGGTAAGTGACGGCAGCGCAGTAAGCCACTCCTACAGTGGCTGTCAGGTTTGCCATCTTTTCTCTCTTCTTCACCCACACTAAGGCTGCTGGCATTTCGTCCACAAATACACTCTCTGTCCTGCTTACACATAACACTCGACAATGTGTACCTCACATGACTCTTTATTCATCACAACTCTTTATGCAGTGAGCGATGAACACGACGCGCATTCCCTCCCTAATGGCAAAACCCAGTGAAGAAAGTGGATGAGAAGGGGAGTCATGAAGGTAGACTCGCTCACCTGACTGTGTACATAGTTAATCACGTGCAATTAAACACCGACACCAGCCCAAACACACCGACGCACGATGGCTCACATGGCAACACATCATCACACGTGGGTGGTTCTCGACAGCTAATGAAGCAATGTACCACTCAAGGGTCAGCTGACCCGTGGCTTATTCGCTGCCTTAAGAGAGAGATCAGTTCATATTGTTATACATGACTAATGTGTTGCGTAGGTGTAGGGTGTTGTCTGCTGGGTGCTGTCTGCATCAATGAGTTGATGTGTTCTAGAAATGTACTATGTCCTTTCGTAGAGTGTGTTGTGTTTACCATGTGTCATACATCCGTAGTGTCTTCTGTAGTGACAGCAACACCTACAGCGTACTGTGTTCTATGATCCATACATCTAGTGTCCTCAGGACCGAGTACTATGTGTCATACTATTGTCCTCAGTAATGAGTACTATAATCTTAGTTTATACAGTGTTCTATGGGTTGTAAATCAATATTGTTTTCAGTATTTAGTGTTAAGCTTTAGTGTGACTGACAACACCGTCCAATATTGTTTAGCACGTAATGTATACGTCACTATTGAGTTGTCCCCGGGCAGTGTAAGTGTGAAGTGTGTATGTAAGACATATGTACAGTATGTTGTCTGCGTAATAAAGTATGTTGAGTGTGCGGAGCTCAGGGGAACAACGAGACCATTATCACCACCATCATCATCACTTGTGTCAACAATGGCTCCATTATCACCACCATCATCATCACTTGTGTCATCAATGGCTCCATTATCACCACCATCATCATCACTTGTGTCATCAATGGCTCCATTATCACCACCATTATCACAACTAGTGTCATCACTGGTCTCACTGTTACCACCACCATCATCACATCACTTGTATCATCACTAGCCCCATCACCACCATCATCACAACTGTAGCCACGGCGCACGAGTCTGAAGGTTTCATCATACACGTTCGATTTCGTGTATAATACGATTACTACGTACAGGAAACACTTGTCTGTTATTTGAATGCCCCAATATGCAGGCAGTAATGACCAATACCATCAATTATAGTCGATCTTGAGTTTCAAGGAATAAATACTGCCGCACACAGCTGATTTGTTAATGTATAAGGTCGCTGATTACAATTCATAAAAAGCTCGAACACTGCCCTCCGCGGACCAAAGTAGTGCACCCACTTGATCCACTATATGTTAATTACAATATGTCTACGTCGTATTCTCATGCACCATAATGCATAAATTACCTTGTATCCTTGTTTTCTGTATTATTACCCACAAAATATGTGACACTGCAATATTGTTGGTTCTCGCTGATGGCGGAGTAATTGACAGCGGGAAAGGTGAATGTTTGCAGCCGATGTCCTCACTCCTCACTTGCCTCCTCACGCTCTACTCACTCCAATACATCTCTCTCTCTCTCTCTCTCTCTCTCTCTCTCTCTCTCTCTCTCTCTCTCTCTCTCTCTCTCTCTGGAGTGTTAGAACTACATTTCAAAGTAACAAAAATAGTCATCTGCCACAATACTTATTATCTGAAACATAAAACCGAGTGAATTAACCGTAGTGGTCATTACTGCCTGCATATTTGGCCATGTAAATAATACAGACAAGTGTTTCCTGTGCGCATCATATTGTACACGAAATCGAACGGGCTGGGGACCTATAGGTTGCCAGAGCACGATAATGAATCCTTCATCACCAGCTTCATTATCACCACCAGACATCACTGGCCTCAGTATTATCACCATCCTGATCACTAGTGTCATCACTGGCCTCATAATCACCATCATCCTCACCACTAGCATCACCACTCATCTACCATCATCACCATCACCCTCACCACTAGCATCACCATTCATCTACCATCATCACCATCTACCATCATCAAAAGCATATGGCATGACATCCACCATGTCGGATATCTACCTCCAGATAACAAGGCGACCAATACAATGACGTCATGACAAGACAATTGCTTTAACGTACTTAATTTATCCAGTGGATAAACGTACTTAGGGACAATATAATACGCATGCATTTCATCTGCTTAATCATCTCTTCAGATCAAGTTTCATTCTAGATCAAAGTTAGTTTTCCATTTGCACTTTCCTATAAAACTTCCATGTCAGTAGATTCCTTCCACGTACATGATGTTCCTTGGAAGGCATCTACCAGCCGGTTGATGTGCCTGATGGAGTGATGTGTGGGGAGGAATCGTCAACAGCAAGCGTCCTGTCTCCATGTATAAAGATTAGGAGATTAGGATACCATTACCCTCCTCCAGCAGATAACCTCGTCATAGACCATCAGGTTTTCAGCCCCCTCCCTCCTCCTTCAAGTGCACTACCCTGTGCCATTCTCCTCAGTGCTTCAGTGGGTATCGAAATTTTGGTCCGTGACCTGTCACATCGGCTGTAGAATTAATCCTTATATAAGAACACACACACACACACACACACACACACACACACACACACACACACACACACACAGATACACACATACGCGATAAAACTTACAAGCACGTGAATGTGCACTGAGACATTTATAAATACACTTGGACATATCAACTTGACCACATTCAACAGTCCTGATAAAAGCTACCACAACTTGCTCGCCACTGACACCTCCTGACACTTGAGATCCCTCGTCCCTGAACTGCATGTCAGCACCTGAAGTAAGCCGGTCGGAACACATACGACCCGCTGCATGAACAGACCCATCATAGCTAATGTGAGCATCATCAACAATCAGTAGACAGTCACCCTAGTGTCGGTATAGAAACTGTCTTTTCAATCTCCCACCCTCCCTCCCTCCACCTTTTTACATACACCATCCTATACTGTGTCTGTATTTTATATACACCATCCTATACTGTGTCTGTATTTCCAGCATATGGCTACAACTAATCCGATTACCATTATCATTATCATTGTTATCATCATTATTAGTTACTAATAGTATTAAAAAAAAATGATAATAATGATAATGATAATAATGATAATAGTAATAATAACTCCCTGGGGATAGGGGAGAAAGAATACTTCCCACGTATTCCCTGCGTGTCGTAGAAGGCGACTAAAAGGGAAGGGAGCGGGGGGCTGGAAATCCTCCCCTCTCGTTTTTTTTTTTTTTTTTTTTTTTTTTTTTTTTTTTTTCCAAAAGAAGGAACAGAGAAGAGGTCCAGGTGAGGATATTCCCTCAAAGTCCCAGTCCTCTGTTCTTAACGCTACCTCGCTATCGCGGGAAATAGCGAATAGTATAAAAAAAAAAAAAAAAAAAAAGTAATAATAATAATAATAATAATAATAATAATGATAATAATAATAATAATAATAATAATAATGATAATAATAAAAAATAGTAATAAATAATAATAAATAATAAATAAAAAATGATAATAATAATAGTAATAATTATAATGATTATGATAATGATAATGATAATAATGATATCTATTCATTTATTATACTTTGTCGCTGTCTTCCGCGTTAGCGAGGTAGCGCAAGGAAACAGACGAAAGAATGGTCCAAACCATCGACATACACATATATGCACGTCCACACACGCACATATACATACCTATACATTTCAACGTATACATACTTATACTTTCTTTTCTTTCAAACTATTCGCCATTTCCCGCATTAACGAGGTAGCGTTTAGAACAGAGGACTGGGCCTTTGAGGGAATATCCTCACCTGGCCCCCTTCTCTGTCCCTTCTTTTGGAAAAAAGAAAAGAAAAAAAAAAACGAGAAGGGAGGATTTCCAGCCCCCCGCTCCCTCCCCTTTTAATCGCCTTCTACGATATGCAGGGAATACGTGGGAAGTATTCTTTCTCCCCTATCCCCAGGGATAACATTCTTATACATACACAGATATATACATATATACACATGTACATAATTCATACTTGCTGCTTTTATTCATTTCCGTCGCCACCCCGCCACACATGAAATGACAACCCCCTTCCCCCCGAACGCGCGCAAGGTAGCGCTAGGAAAAGACAACAAAGGCCACATTCGTTCATTCTCAGTCTCTAGCTGTCATATATAATGCACCGAAACCACAGCTCCCTTTCCACATCCAGACCCCACAAAACTTTCCATGGTTTATCCCAAACGCTTCACATGCCCTAGTTCAATCCATTGACAGCACGTCGACTCCGGTTTACCACATCGTTCCAATTCACTCGATTCCTTGCACGCCTTTCACCCTCCTGCATGTTCAGGCCCCGATCGCTCAAAATCTTTTTCACTCCATCTTTCCATCTCTAATTTGGTCTTCCACTTCTCCTCGTTCCCTTATTATTATCATCATTATTATTATTATTATTATTATTATTATTATTATTATTATTATTATTATTATTCATTATTATTATATTATTATCATTATTATCATTATCATTAATTCTATTATTATTATTATTATCATTATTATTTTTATTATTATTATTATCATTATCATTTTCATTATCATAATTATAATCATCATCAATATCATCATTATGAGCAGTAGTAGCAGCACCAATAGTAGTAGTAGCACCAATAGTAGTAGTAGTAGTAGTAGTAGTAGTAGTAGTAGTAGTAGTAGTAATGGTATAGCAGTGGTATCAGTAGTAGTAACAGTAGTAGCAGTATTAGTGGTAGTAGCTGCAGTAGTAGTAAGTGGTATACACAGGACACATCACCACATATCTGACCATTACAGACACGGACTGAAAGTTCACTAATGTATCCAAGTTTCATCAAGGCCAACAATCCTGAACACACACACACACACACACACACACACACACACACACACACACACACACACACACACACACACACACACACACACACACACACACACACACACACACACACACACACACACACACACACACACACACACACACACACACACACACACACACACACACACACACACACACACACATTCACTCTCCTCACCTGCACTACCCACACACCTCTAGCACTGTAGTATAGCCGAATACCTACAGCACTGCACTACCCTCACACTTACAACAATGCAGTACACCCACCTGACGAATACCTACAGCACTGTACTACCCTCACACTTACAGCAATGCAGTACACCCACCTGACGAATTTGCTGGAATATTTTAATGTTATTAATCAGACTGGGACGAAAAATTACCGTGATATGTTGTATATCTAGATTTCCAAAACGCTTTCAATAAAGTATCTCACAAGAGACGTTTACATAAACTTAAAGCACATGGAATCGGTGAAGGACTCTGTACATGGATCAGATACTGGCTTACCGGAAGAAAGCAGCGTGTGGTATTATACGACGAAGCCTCAGATTGGCTAGACGTAACGAGTGGTGTGCCACAGGGGTCAGTCCTAGGCCCATTTCTTTTCATAATATACATTAATGACCTAGAACTCGGTCTCATATCTAAGATCTCATATTTGCTGACGATACTAAACTAGGAGGTAGAGCTTGTAAACAGGCGGGACTGCGAAATTGTTCAAAGTGATAACCTACCACCAGAGTGGTCAGACAGATGGCAAATGAAATTAAATGTTAACAAGTGTAAAGTTATGCATTTTTGAGACACGGATATACGTTACGACTACAAAGTATTCGGAAACTTTCTAACTAAAGTAATTGAAGAGAAGGACTTTGAAGATGTCATTAACAACAATCTGAAGTACACTAAACAGTGTTAGGCAGCAAGTAAAAAAGGCAGCTAAATGTTAGGTTTTGTAGCCAGGAACATAGATTATAAGACACCAGAAACAATTCTCACACTTTATGATTCTCTAGTAACACCATATCTTGAATATTCTGTCCAGTTTTGGTTCCCAAACTATGAAATAGACGATGAAAAATTAGAACAAGCACAAAGTCGCGCGACAAAATTGATCCCATCCTTTAGAAATCTGGCATACGAAGAGAGGCTAGAACTATTGGATCTCTTCCCTCTTAAGAAAAACAAAAACGTAGTAGTCTTCGTGGCGGCTTAATCCAAGTGTCCAAAATTTTGAACAACTTCGATAAAGTAAGCCACGAGTATCTTTTCAAAATACAAGAAAATACGGTTACCATATATACCATATATACCAGGACCAATGGAATAAAACTCAAAGCTAGATGTAGTGCGGACGTGGGAAAAGGCTTCTTTTCCAGTAGGTGTGTTGAGCACTGGAATAACTTACCGTCAGACGTAGTGAATGCTAAAACTATGAATACCTTAAAAAGTAGTTTAGATAGATATTTTATAAGTTCAGTTATGCTTTGAGAAAAACGCCAGAAATAAACTGTATAAACGACAGCGGTAACGGGGACACAAGAAGGCTCATGTGCATCAGCGGGAAGTCGATGACAGAGTAAAAAAAGAACAAAATACTGTGCGGAATTACAATTTTTTGTCAAGTTAAATCATTTCTTTTAGACAACCTAGTCCTACGTGGGCCAATCAGGCCTCCAGTTCTCTGTCTTTCTCATGTAAACATGAAAACCTGGAGTTTTGCATTGCACCCACAGTCCTGCGGCGATACACACCCACACACCTGTTGAGGACCATAACTACACACTAGAGTACTACGCTACACATATACACCTGAAGCACACAGCCAAATGGACGTACCACTAAAACACGGGTCTCGTTTTTATACCAGGCTGAATGTGACCTGTTGTGTTGCCTACTCGCAGCCGGTGTCTAAGCCGGGTCAAGGCCCTTTGCTCTCCTGACCCTTTCCCCTTGCTATCCAGACACAAGCGTCAGGTTGGTATGGAACTATCTAACACTTAGTCACATGTGTAACTCCCTAAGCCAGAAGCATCGTAGTGAAGAGCGTGTTGTGTTAATGTCACCTGCAGTGCAAGAGAAAAGAGCGGTGTATTGGCATCATTTGCAGGGAAGGAGTACATGTAACTGAGAGATGTACAAGAGAAAGCGGCAGACAGTAAAGAGGAAAGTGCAGGGCATGAAAAAGAGGGTAAATGAGTGATGGGGTGTGTGAGTATCAGCATACTTCAGGTTGTGTAGCAACACTTCGCGTGGCATCATTAACAAACTTCAGAGAGCCGTTGGGTAAGGCAGCATCCAGAAAGCGGACCCATCAGGTAAGAAGTTCAACTTTGGAAGGTGTCCCCGACACCTAATTCCATTTGGACCTCAACACCTCCCAGTGTTACATCTCCAGCAGCGACAGCAGACAACCTGTCGCTCGTTATGATGGTCCAGCTTCAGTTAACTCCTATACTTTGCTCCTGATATATTTACAATGTAAATATGAGGAATGTGATGTTGTACTTTACCTGTTCTTTTCTATCTTCTTAGGCTGGTTTAGGCAAAGGGGTAGATTGCCTCTCGGTTCTTGTTCTGAGAGACACACGAGGGAAACTGAACAGTGGACTGTACAGCTATGACATTTCTCTTAAATAACGAAATAAATTTCTCGCCTGCCTATTGTTTGAAAATGTATCCGATACATAACTAAATATGCCGCGCTTTGCACCTGGAACTATGACAATTGATAATCTTTTCCACTATGACCGGTATAGCACGGGCAAAATATGCCTTGGTTATGGCCATCTTGAGTGAAAAGAAAATGAAGTCGGAGAAAAAGAATGAGGAAATTAATCACGGCTCCTCGTGGGTTTATAGACCTGACTATTGGACGTGGAAAGGTTATAGAAAAAGAAGTACGGATGAAAGAGAATTCCACAGCTTTGCTGTTCCAGGAAAGGGTGGTATTGTAGAGGTCAGTCCACGTGTGGCCGGTCTCCACACACAAACTATGGGAAACAGTAGCTACACGGATGCAACGAGACCAGACTTTAGTGGTAGGGGAGACACGCAGGCAGCTCACAAGAACAGCGGCCGAAATGATACTTTCAAAACAGAGAGATGGCAGGAGCGTTACACCAGACACAAAGGGATGGTTGAAGGGAGTTGCTGCCTGGAGAACTGATAACACGGAAGAGTTTGATTCCACTCTGGCAACTAGAGCAGTAGAGGAAGAATCATCCTTGATATAAGTACAGTACTTCCTGCCGGTGAGAATAAAACCCCCGTAGATAAGAAATGGCTGCACACACGACTGATACTTAAGCCACCTACACAACTTCCCAACTTCTGAGAAACATATCTTATGATGTCCATAAGGGGCTTCCAGGACATTGTTGAGGATATGGTTATTATCAATGCGTCTCTGTTATTCCAGGGATATATTGTGATGTTTTGAAAGCACATCTGGTTTCACATCTGTTTGAAAATAAAAATTTTGGTACGTGGACGTGTTGTGAGTTGTCAGACCTCCATGACCTGTACATCAAACGATTCGTAAAGATAACAAAACGATAACAATGATGATAACAGACATTCTCATACTTTCGCAGGTCATTGTGACCTTAAACAGAACAGTACGACACTACAGCACGACGCTACGACCCTTGAGCATAATGGTACTACTTTTGGGATATGAAGGACTAGCCTTTGACCTGAAAGCAAAGGGTCAGGTCAAAGATCAGGCTATCTTATCTACGGGTCACTTGGGAGTCATGCTGTAGGGTCTAATCTGAGACCATAGGTTCATCGAGGTCTGTAAACACACTTCCATAAAGCGAATGCCCAGCATTGTGTTAAGGAGGGAATGGCCTTTATATTACGGTGGATATGGTTCTCTGACCACAGTCACAATACCCTGGACGCTCGATCATGGCTCTACTCTGACTACGGCCACACTTGAACTCATGTTGTCCCATGCTCTAGCCTGAGGCTCTGGTTCACAGTTTGCTAAGCCTTTTCGTTGATTCTTGTATGAGTTTGTGGCTACATATAGGCGCAGTAGTTCTCTCTCTCTCTCTCTCTCTCTCTCTCTCTCTCTCTCTCTCTCTCTCTCTCTCTCTCTCTCTCTCTCTCTCTCTCTCTCTCTCTCTCTCTCTCTCTCTCTCTCTCTCTCTCTCTCTCTCAACACACTCTCACTAACACACACAAGACAGAGGCGGCCCCCAGCCCGGTACACCCCAGCTGTATATTACATGATATTGACTTGAAGCTCTGGGGGGCATATCCGCTAGGGAGAGGCAGGGAGGTGGGGGAGGGAGGGAGGGGTGGTGTTGAGGGAGAGCCTGGGGAGCAAGGGAGGGAGGGGTGGTGTTGAGGGAGAGCCTGGGGAGCAAGGGAGGGAGGAACTAGAACCCCTGGGGAGTGGCGCCCCCCCTGTAGAGACCAGAGGGAACCCGCAACGAAGGCGATTGCTTCATTTTCCACACTATTTTTTTTTCTTTGGGCTGTCGTCTGCCTTGTGATGCTGTATGATAAATGCTCTCATTAGTGGGCTGGCCTGGTGACCGTGGCGCCCTCTTACTTCAGGCCTTGACTCAGGTCACACTATAAAATAAAAGACGATAAATTCATGGTAATGAAATCTAAATGTAAATTAACGTTACATCTAGAGCGGTATTATGTTTACCATATAAATAGAAACGTCAGCATAATGCTGGTGATATACTGAGAGAGGAGAGGGAAAGAGAGGTAATGTCAGCATAATGCTGGTGATATACTGAGTGGAGGAGAGGGAAAGAGACGTAATGTCAGCATAATGCTGGTGATATACTGAGTGGAGGAGAGGGAGAGGTAGGAGGTAATATCAGCATGATGCTGGTGATATACTGAGTGGAAGAGAGGGAGTGGAAGGTAATGTCAGTATAATGTTGATGATATACTGAGTGGAGGAGAGGGAGAGGTAGGAGGTAATATCAGCATGATGCTGGTGATATACTGAGTGGAAGAGAGGGAGTGGAAGGTAATGTCAGTATAATGTTGATGATATACTGAGTGGAGGAGGAGGCGGTAGTGCTGGCCAGTGAGAGGAAAGGCTATGCTGGCAGGGCACCTTCATGGTCCAAGTACTGGCTGGGAGAAGCAGGGAGAAGGCCAGGGAGAGGGCCAGATAGGGAAGCACAGGTAAAAAACATGAAGCCGAAGGGGAAGTGAGGAGGATGAGAGGAGAGGGAGAGGGAAGGTGAGCGAGGGAGAGGCGGCCGTTAGCGTGGACCAGGAAGGAAAGACGGGAGAGTGAAGGGTGAGAGAGGAAGAGCAGGAGCACCGAGGAGAGACGGGAGGTGAGGGACGTGGGCAGGAGGTGGAGGGAGAGATGGGAAGTGACGGGCGTTGGCAGGAAGTGGACGGAAGGTGAGGGACATGGGCAGGAGGTGGACAAGAGGTGAAGGACGTGGGCAGGAGGTGGACGGGAGCGATTCACTGAATCTTCTATTATTGAATATATAAAGGATTATAGCATTATATTGTGAAGGTCTATAAAAATTGTATAGCTTTATCATTGTAAATTTTGCAAACAGTTCCCCTTCTTGTCCACATAATAAGTTTATCACAAGCTAGTTGCCAGACTCGAACGCATCGGACCTCCTTTCGGGTAGTCACTTGTATCCCAAATGGCGTCCGAGCCACATCTATTCGTTGTATATCAACTGACTGTCATATTTCTTTCTTGTATTCCCCCTGATGATGTGACTATTACATTTACCCATGGACTCAGAAATATACTTGATCACGCGCTCATTTGTGATCCTTTCTAATATATCAATATATAAATATATATACATACATATATATATATATATACGAACAAAGTGCATATAAACGCGCACCTTCATAGAACATACAAACCTCCAACAGCCAGGATCGAACCCGAGATCCCTGTGGAACAGGCCGGAGCGCTACCGCTAGGCCATGATCGCCTGTAATAGGGAAATGACTATTCAAATACTATTCATTTATCTGTTTATTATACTTTGTTGCTATCTCCCAAGTTAGCGAGGTAGAGCAAGGAAACAGACGAAAGAATGGCCCAACCGACCCACATACACATGTATATACATAAACGTCCACACACACACACACATACATACCTATACATTTAAACATATACATATATATATATATATATATATATATATATATATATATATATATATATATATATATATATATATATATATATATATATATATATATATATGTATATATATACATACACAGACATATACATATATACACAGGTGCATAATTCATACTTGCTGCCTTTATTCATTCCCATCGCCTATCCGCCACACATGAAATGACAATCCTCTCCCCCCGCACGCGCCCGAGGTAGCATTAGGAAAAGACAACAAAGGCCACATTGGTTCACACTCAGTCTCTAGCTGTTATGCATAATGCACCGAAA
Source organism: Panulirus ornatus (assembly GCF_036320965.1). Classification (NCBI taxonomy): domain Eukaryota; kingdom Metazoa; phylum Arthropoda; class Malacostraca; order Decapoda; family Palinuridae; genus Panulirus; species Panulirus ornatus. The sequence goes on along the minus strand of NC_092242.1, from coordinate 48,117,806 downwards.
CCACAGGTCCCTTATCAAATCCAGATCCCCATGGTTTACCCCAGACGCTTCACATGCCCTGGTTCAATCCACTGACAGCACATCGACCTCGGTACACCACATCGTTCCAATTCACTCTAATCCTTGCACGCCTTTCACCCTCCTGCATGTTCAGGCTCCGATTACTCAAAATCTTTTTCACTCCAATCTTCCACCTCCAATTTGGTTTCCCACTTCTCCTCGTTCCCTCCCCATCTGACACATATATCCTCTTTGCCAATCTTTCCTCGCTCATTCACTCCATGTGGCTAAACCATTTCAATACACCCTCTTCAGCTCTCTCTGCCACACTCTTATTACAACACATCTCTCTTACCCTTTCATTACTTACTCGATCAAACCACCTCACACCACATATTGTCCTCAAACATCTCATTTCCAACACATCCATCCTCCTCCACACAACCCTATCTATAGCCCACGCCTCGCAACCATATAACATTGCTGGAACCACTATTCCTTCAAACATACGCATTTTGCTTTCCGAGATAATGTTCTCGACTTCCACACATTTTTCAACGCCCCCAGAGCTTTTGCCCCTACCCTACTCTGTGACTCACATAGGCTTCCATGGTTCAACTCGCTGCCAAATCCATTCCTAGATATCTGAGACACTTCATTTCCTCCAGTTTTTCTCCATTCAAACTTACCTCCCAATTGACTTGTCCCTCAACTCTACTGTCCCTAATAACCTTGCTCTTATTCACATTTACTCTCAGCTTTCTTCTTTCACTCACTTTACCAAACCCAGTCACCAGGTTCTGAAGTTTCTCACCCAAATCAGCCACCAGCGCTGTATCATCAGCGAACAACAACTGACTCACTTCCCAAGCCCTTTCATCTACAACAGACTGCATACTTGCCCTCTCTCCAAAACTCTTGCATTCACCTCCTTAACAACCCCATCCATTAACAAATTAAACAACCATAGAGACATCACGCACCCCTACCGCAAACCGACATTCACTGAGAACCAATCACTTTCCTCTCTTCGTACTCATGCACATGCATTACATCCACGATAAAAACTTTTCACTGCTTCTAGCAACTTGCCTCCCACACCATATACTCTATACATTCCACAGAGCATCTCTATCAACTCTATCAATCATATGCCTTCTCCAGATCCATAAATGCTACATACAAATCCATTTGTTTTTCTAAGTATTTCTCACATATATTCTTCAAAGCAGACATGATCCACACATCCTCTACCACTTCCGAAACCACACTGCTCTTTCCTAATCTGATGTTCTGTACATGCCTTCACCCTCTCAATCCGTACCCTCCCAGATGATTTCCCAAGAATACTCAAACTTATACCTATGTAATTTGAACACTCATCTTTATCCCCTTTGCCTTTGTACAATCGCACTATGAATGCATTCCGCCAGTGCTCAGGCACTTCACCATGAGACATACATACATTGAATATACTCACCAACCGGTCAACAACACAGTCACCTCTTTTTTTAATAAATTCCACTGCAATACCATCCAAACCCGCCGCTTTTCCGGCTTTCATATTCCGCAAAGCTCTCACTATCTCTTCTCTGTTTACCAAATTATTCTCCCTAACCCTCTCACTTCGCACACCACCTCGACCAAAACACCCTATGTCTCCTACTCTATCATCTAACACATTCAACAAACCTCCAAAATACTCATTCCATCTCCTCCTCACATCACCACTACTTGTTATTACCTCCACTTTAGCCACCTTCACCGATGTTCCCATTTGTACTCCTGTCTTACGCACTTTATCTACCTCCTTAGAAAACACCTTTTTATTCTTCCTAAAATTCAATGATACTATCTTACCCCAACTCTCATTTGCCCTCTTTTTCACCTCTTGCACCTTTTTCTTGACCTCCTGCCTTTTTCTTTCATTCATATTCCAGTCATTTGCATCATTTCCCTGCAAAAATCGTCCAAATGCCTCTCTCTTCTCTTTCACTCCCACCACTCTCTACCCTTTCTAATCTGCCCACCTCCCACGCTTCTCATACCACAAGCATCTTTTGCGGAAGCCATCACTGCTTCCCTAAATACATCCCATTCCTCCCCCACTCCCCTTACGTCCTTTGCTCTTACCTTTTTCCATTCTGCACTCAGTCTCTCATGGTACTTCCTCACAGAGGTCTCCTTCTCAAGCTTACTCATTCTCACCACTCTCTTCACCCCAACATTCTCTCTTCTATTCTAAAAACCTCAACAAATCTTCACCTTAGCCTCCACAAGATAATGATCAGACATATCTCCAGTTGCACTTCTCAGCACATTTGCATTTAAAAGTCTCTCTTTCACGTGTCTATCAATTAACACGTTATCCAAAGGGCTCTCTGGCCATCTCTCCTACTTACGTACGTATACTTATGTATATCTCTCTTTTTAAACCAGGTATTCCCAATCACCAGTGCTTTTTCAGCACACAGATCTACAAAATCTTCACCATTTCCATTTACAACACTGAACACCTCATGTACACCACTTATTCCCTCAACTGCTACATTACCCACCCTTGCATTCAAAGCACCCATCACTATAATCCGGTCTCGTGCATCAAAACTGCTAACACACTCACACAGCTGCTCCCAAAACACTTGCCTCCCATGATCTTTCTTCTCATGCCCAGGCGCATAGGCACCAGCAATCACCTATCTCTCTCCATCCACTTTCATTTTTATCCATATGAATCTAGAGTTTACTCTCTTACACTCTATCACATATTCCCACTACTCCTGTTTCAAGAGTAGTGCTACTCCTTTCTTTGCTCTTGTCCTCTCACCAACCGCTGACTTTACTCCCAAAACATTCCCAAACCACTCTTCCCTTTTACCCTTGAGCTTCGTTTCACTCAGAGCCAAAACATCCAGGTTCCTTTCCTCAAACATACTACTACTTCTGAAACTACACTGCTCTTCCACAATCTGATGCTCTGTACATGCCTTCACCCTCTCAATCAATACCCTCCCATATAATTTCCCAGGAATACTCAACAAACTTATACCTCTGTAATTTGATCACTCACCTTTATCCCCTTTGCCTTTGTACAATGGCACTATGCATGCATTCCGCCAATCCTCAGGCACTTCACTATGAACCATACATATATTGAATATCCTCACCAACCAGTCAACAACACAGCCACCCTCTTTTTTAATGAATTCCACTGCAATACTATCCAAACCCGCCGCTTGCCGGCTTTCATCTTTCGCAAAGCTTTCACTACCTCTTCTCTGGATAACAAACTATTCTCTCTGAGCCTCTCACTTTGTACACTTCCTCTACCAAAACTCCCCATATCTGCAACTCTATCATCAAACACATTCAACAAATCTTCAAAATACTCACTCCATGTCCTTTTCACATCACCACTACTTGTTATTGCCTCCCCATTTGCCCCCTTCACCGATGTTCCTATTTGTTCTCTTGTCTTACGCACTTTATTTACCTCCTTCCAAAACATCTTTTTATTCTCCCTAAAATTTAATGAAACTCACTCACCGCAACTCTCACTCGCCCTCTTTTTTTCACCTCTTGCACCTTTCTCTTGATCTCCTGTCTCTTTCTTTTATACATCTCCCAATCATCCGCACTACTTCCCTGCAAAAATCGTCCAAACGCCTCTCTCTTCTCTTTCACTAACAATCTTACTTCTTCATCCCACCACTCACTACCCTTTCTAATCTGCCCACCTCCCACCTTTCTCATGCCACAATCATCTTATGCGCAAGCCATCACTGCTTCCCTAAATACATACTTCGCCTCGACAAGATAATGATCAGACATCTCTCCAGTTGCTCCTCTCAGCACGTTAACCTCCAAAAGTCTCTCTTTCACGCGACTATCAATTAACGCGTAGTCCAATAACGCTTTCTGGCCATCTCTTCTACTTGCATACGTATACTTATGTATATCTCTTTTTATACATATATATATATATATATATATATATATATATATATATATATATATGGGGGGGTTGGGCCATTTCTTTCGTCTGTTTCCTTGCGCTACCTCGCAAACGCGGGAGACAGCGACAAAGTATAAAAAAAAAAAAAAAAAAAAATATATATATATATATATATATATATATATATATATATATATATATATATATATATATATATATATATATATATATATATATATATATATTATTTATTATATTTATTATACTTTGTCGCTGTCTCCCGCGTTTGCGAGGTAGCGCAAGGAAACAGACGAAAGAAATGGCCCAACCCCCCCCATACACATGTATATACATACGTCCACACACGCAAATATACATACCTACACAGCTTTCCATGGTTTACCCCAGACGCTTCACATGCCTTGATTCAATCCACTGACAGCACGTCAACCCCGGTATACCATATCGCTCCAATTCACTCTATTCCTTGCCCTCCTTTCACCCTCCTGCATGTTCAGGCCCCGATCACACAAAATCTTTTTCACTTCATCTTTCCACCTCCAATTTGGTCTCCCTCTTCTCCTCGTTCCCTCCACCTCCGACACATATATCCTCTTGGTCAATCTTTCCTCACTCATTCTCTCCATGTCCCCAAACCACTTCAAAACACCCTCTTCTGCTCTCTCAACCACGCTCTTTTTATTTCCACACATCTCTCTTACCCTTACGTTACTCACTCGATCAAACCACCTCACACCACACATTGTCCTCAAACATCTCATTTCCAGCACATCCATCCTCCTGCGCACAACTCTATCCATAGCCCACGCCTCGCAACCATACAACATTGTTGGAACCACTATTCCTTCAAACATACCCATTTTTGCTTTCCGAGATAATGTTCTCGACTTCCACACATTCTTCAAGGCCCCCAGAATTTTCGCCCCCTCCCCCACCCTATGATCCACTTCCGCTTCCATGGTTCCATCCGCTGCCAGATCCACTCCCAGATATCTAAAACACTTCACTTCCTCCAGTTTTTCTCCATTCAAACTCACCTCCGAATTGACTTGACCCTCAACCCTACTGTACCTAATAACCTTGCTCTTATTCACATTTACTCTTAACTTTCTTCCTCCACACACTTTACCAAACTCAGTCACCAGCTTCTGCAGTTTCTCACATGAATCAGCCACCAGCGCTGTATCATCAGCGAACAACAACTGACTCACTTCCCAAGCTCTCTCATCCCCAACAGACTTCATACTTGCCCCTCTTTCCAAAACTCTTGCATTTACCTCCCTAACAACCCCATCCATAAACAAATTAAACAACCATGGAGACATCACACACCCCTGCCGCAAACCTACATTCACTGAGAACCAATCACTTTCCTCTCTTCCTACACGTACACATGCCTTACATCCTCGATAAAAACTTTTCACTGCTTCTAACAACTTTCCTCCCACACCATATATTCTTAATACCTTCCACAGAGCATCTCTATCAACTCTATCATATGCCTTCTCCAGATCCATAAATGCTACATACAAATCCATTTGCTTTTCTAAGTATTTCTCACATACATTCTTCAAAGCAAACACCTGATCCACACATCCTCTACCACTTCTGAAACCACACTGCTCTTCCCCGATCTGATGCTCTGTACATGCCTTCACCCTCTCAATCAATACCCTCCCATATAATTTACCAGGAATACTCAATAAACTTATACCTCTGTAATTTGAGCACTCACTCTTATCCCCTTTGCCTTTGTACAATGGCACTATGCACGCATTCCGCCAATCCTCAGGCACCTCACCATGAGTCATACATACATTAAATAACCTTACCAACCAGTCCACAATACAGTCACCCCCTTTTTTAATAAATTCCACTGCAATACCATCCAAACCTGCTGCCTTGCCGGCTTTCATCTTCCGCAAAGCTTTCACTACCTCTTCTCTGTTTACCAAATCATTTTCCCTAACCCTCTCACTTTGCACACCACCTCGACCAAAACACCCTATATCTGCCACTCTATCATCAAACACATTCAACAAACCTTCAAAATACTCACTCCATCTCCTTCTCACATCACCACTACTTGTTATCACCTCCCCATTTGCGCCCTTCACTGAAGTTCCCATTTGCTCCCTTGTCTTACGTACTTTATTTACCTCCTTCCAGAACATCTTTTTATTCTCTCTAAAATTTAATGATACTCTCTCACCCCAACTCTCATTTGCCCTTTTTTTTCACCTCTTGCACCTTTCTCTTGACCTCCTGTCTCTTTCTTTTATACATCTCCCACTCAATTGCATTTTTTCCCTGCAAAAATCGTCCAAATGCCTCTCTCTTCTCTTTCACTAATACTCTTACTTCTTCATCCCACCACTCACTACCCTTTCTAATCAACCCACCTCCCACTCTTCTCATGCCACAAGCATCTTTTGCGCAATCCATCACTGATTCCCTAAATACATCCCATTCCTCCCCCACTCCCCTTACTTCCATTGTTCTCACCTTTTTCCATTCTGTACTCAGTCTCTCCTGGTACTTCCTCACACAGGTCTCCTTCCCAAGCTCACTTACTCTCACCACCCTCTTCACCCCAACATTCACTCTTATATATATATATATTCATTTATTTTTTCTTCCATTGCATATTATACTCTGTCACTGTCTCCCGCGTTAGCGAGGAAGCGCAAGGAAACAGACGAAAGAAATGGCCCAACCCATCCACATACACATGGGTATGTTTATGTATGTGTGTGTTGATATGTATATGTCCGGGTATTTCTATGTATGCATGTGTGTGTATATGAGTGGATGGGCAATTCTTCGTCTATTTCCTGGTTGTACCTCGCTGACGCGGGAAACAACGATTATGTATAATGATAATAGTTATAAAGATAAGAAACACACACACAAACACACACATATATATATATATATATATATATATATATATATATATATATATATATATATATATATATATATATATATATATATATATATATATATATATATATTAAATACTTGATCGCCATTACCTCTCGTTAGTGAGGCAGCGCCAATTATATTTTTCCTATCATGTCGTTCTCTCTGAAGAAGGTTGTGTCAAAACGCTGAAGAGGTATATCTCAACTTGGACGTATTGTATCCATTACCGTCTTATTATTATTTCTATAGCCCATTTGCCTGAGATTGAAGGTAATGCCATTCCTTCTAACACACGTGATTACACATCTTTATCAGACAGTTTCATATGTAACTACTATGAATCTTCTATTTGTAGAGAGCTTATAAAGCTCCTTAAATCTATCTTAAATCTATCTTTTGTTGATTTATTTTGAAAATCATACATTATACTCCACTGAATGCTTCAGTAAATTAAGGGAAAAGAGTATTCACTGTAATTCCCTGCATTAGTGTTACACATCGATCCAATTCACTTTCTCACTTGCACGCCTCACATCATCTTGCATGTTCTGGTCCCGACCACTCTGTCATTCCATCTCCTTCTAGGTTTCCTCCTTTATCTTGTTCCCTCCATTTTTGGTATGTATGATCTCTTAGTCACTCTCTTCTCACTCATCCTCCCTTTATGTTCACACCATTTTAGCACATCCTCTTCAACCCTCTTACTTACCACTCCTCTCTCGTACCCTATCATTTATTCGAACAACCTTCCTCACAACTTGTAAGGCACGTGTACGAGTAGGAAGAAAGAAGAGTGATAAGTTCCCAGTAAATGTTGGTCTGTGGCAGGGATATGTGATGTCCCATTGGTTGTTTGATTTGATTATGGATGGGTGGCTCAGGTAGTTAATGCAAGAGTTTTGGAGAGAGGGGCGAGTATGCAGTCTAGGCCTCATACATCTCATTTTCAATAATTCGACCTTGTTTCATACATTTTAATCTATGGTCCTTGCATTACTTCTACACGACACAGTCGGGACTATCATGACAACAAATACATTTACTTTTGCCATATCAGACAATAACTTCTCTTTCCACATACTCCTCAGTGCGCCAACCACTTATACCCCCTCACCCCTCCTATGGCTCAGTTTAGCTTCCATGGCTCCGGTCATTGCCTAGTCAATTCTCAGGTATATATAGTACTCCACCTCCTCCATGTTCTCTCTATTCAGATTCCCACTCAAGGTAAACAGTCTCTCACCACTGCAGAAGCTAATATTCTTGCTTTTATTCACATGTACTTCCAATTTTCTTTTTTCACACACTCTCACAAACTCAAACACCAGTTTCTGCAGTTTCTCACACGAATCTGCCACCAGCGCCGTTTCATCAGCAAACAGTAACTGACTCATCTCCTAGTATTCCCTCCAAGAAACACACACCATCGACATGCTGCAGAGCTGCCCCTCTCATCTCTCCAAGCTCCTCGCAATCATAGACTAAACAGTCATGGTGACATTACGCACCTTTGCAGCAGACCCATCTTTACCTTATCCACATACCCTCCTCTCTTCCTACTCGCACACTCGCTTTACTCTAATGATAAGGACTCCTCACTGCTTCTGCGTGCTTTCTTCCTACGGCATACACTCGTAACATTTTCCGCAAGGGCCTCTCTATCAAACGTATCATACGCTATTATCATCCCCCTTGCATGCTACGCGCGCCCCTTATCCTCACTACTCTAACATCACCACCATCACCCATAACTCTCCCCACGTGCCCAGGTGTCTTCACCTCTCTAACACCACCACCATCAACCATAACCCACCCCAGTGTGCCACACGTGTCCACGTGCACCGTGTCTTTACCTCTCTAACGCCACCATCATAAACCATAACCCAACCCAGTGTGCCACACGTGTCCACGTGCCCTCACCACTCTCAGCCTGATTATGGTCTCTGCTGCGCCTTGCTCACCTACTGGCCCACTTGCCCTTGTTTGTAACTTCTTCACTTCTACTCTCTCTCTCTCTCTCTCTCTCTCTCTCTCTCTCTCTCTCTCTCTCTCTCTCTCTCTCTCTCTCTCTCTCTCTCTCTCTCTCTCTTACTCACTGTCATCTCTTCGACAGATTTGGAGCCTCCCTCTACGTCCCTGGCGGCTCCTATTTCTCCCTTCAACTCCCAAGAGACATTTATTTCCACCTAAACCTTTACTGGAGCTTTCTTCCCTTTCTCTTATTCACCCCACACCACTCCTCTCTCCAGCACCCAGGACACACCACTCCTCCCTCCAGCACCCAGGATACACAACTCCTCCCTCCAGCACCCAGGACACACCACTCCTCCCTCCAGCACCCAGGGTACACCACTCCTCCCTCCAGTACCCAGGACACACCACTCCTCCCTCCAGCACCCAGGACACACCACTCCTCCCTCCAGCACCCAGGGTACACCACTCTCTCCTCCAGCATCCAGGACACACAACTCCTCCCTCCAGCACCCAAGCACACACCACTCCTCCCTCCAGCACCCAGGACACACCACTCCTCCCTCCAGCACCCAGGACACACCACTCCTCCCTCCAGAACCCAGGATACACAACTCCTCCCTCCTGAACCCCAGCCTACACCACTCTTCCCTCCAGCACCCCAGCACACACCACTCTTCCCTCCAGCACCCAGGGTACACCAAACCTCCCTCCAGCACCCCAGCCCATACCACTCCATCCTCCAACACCCTACCCCACACCACTCCTCCCTAAAGCTCCCAAGCCCACATCCTCGCTCAAGCACCCCAGCCCACACCAAAGATCCCAAGCCCACATCAATCCTCGTTCCAGCACCCCAGCCCACACCACTCATCCATCCAGCATCCCAGCCCACATCATTCGACCCTCCAGCAACCCAGCACACATTACTCGTCTCTCCAACACCCCAGCCCACGCCATTCGTCCCTCCAGCAATCCATCCAATATCACTCGTCCCTCTAGCACCCCAGCCCACACTACTTGTACCTCCAGCACCCGAGCCTCCACCAGTCGTACCTCCAGCACCCCAGCCAATATGTTTCGCCTCTCCAGCACCCCAGCTCATACCACTCGTCCCTCCAGCAATCCAGCTCACGCCACTCGTACCTCCAGCATCCCAGCCCACGTTATTCGTCCCTCCTGCAACCCAGCCCATACCACTCATCCCTCCAGCACGCCAGCCCACATCATTCGTCCCTTCATCACCCTAGCCCAAATAAATTTCGTCCCTCTAGCAACCTAGCCCGCACCACTCGTCCCTCTAGCACCCCAGCCCACACCGCTCGTCCTTCTAGCACCCAAACCCACATCATTCGTCCTCCAGCACCCCAGCCCCCACCACTCGTCCCTCCAGCACCCCAGCCCGCATCATTCGTCCCCACCAGTAACGCAGTCCACACCACTCGTCCCTCCAGCACCCTAGCCCACACCACTCGTCTCTCCAGCACCCCAGCCCACATTATTCGTCCCTCCAGAGACGCAGCCCGTAACACTCGTCCCTCCAGCACCCCAGCTCACACCACTCGTCCCTCCAGGAGTGCAGGTCACATCATATGTCCCTCCAGTACTCCACCCTCCACGTCTGTTCCTCCAGTACTCCACCCTCCACGTCTGTTCCTCCAGTACTCCATCCCTCCATGTCTGCTCCTCCAGCACTGCGCCCACCAGGTCTGCTCCTGCAGCTGTGCACCATTAGTGCCCTACATCATGAGCCTGCTCCTGGCGAGGGTCTCTGCCTCCCGCCACTACCTCAGTATATCATCTTCCTCAGCCAACGCTCCTCCTCATACATTCCTTCCTGTCGCCCATTAACCCCATTATGCTTTCTTCCCCGCTTTCCCCTTCCTTCCTTCATTCACTCTTTCCTTCCTTCTCTCTTGCCCATGTTTTTCCTTCCACTATATTCCCACTCTGCCGTGAGCTCCCCAGCGGCTGCCGCTCCCCCACCCACCTCCCAGGGGCCCCAACCTCGCCCCACCTCCCTAGGGAGCTGGGGCTCGGACGGGGCCACTCGCGGGAGGGAGGGGTGTGGGTTCACCGCCGCTGTAGAATGAAGGAAGAACCATGAAATATTCCGGCGCCACTAAAGATGAGCACCTTGAAACACTCGCCTCCTTAAGTCCCTCTTCATTAAGGCAAAGACCATTTGTCATCCAATGTAAGACGAGGCTGGAGGGACGTTTGTTCTGTCCCTTCATTCTAATCTACTGTGGAAACTCGACCCTTTTTCTCTCCTTCTCGTCTGTGGCATGGGTGGCACGGGAGGAGGAGGAGGAGGAGCTGAGGGAGGTTTAATATCACGAGAATAAAGGTAAGTATCGCTGGCAAGACGATGGCCTGGACGGGGATCTGCAAAAATCCTGCCTTTGTGGTTATGACTCCGTGAGCCCTTCAGTTGTGTGTGGCGCCGGTGTGCTGGTGGTTGTGATCGTGGTGGTGGTGGTGGTGGTGGTAGTAGTGGTTGCAGTAGTGATGGTGGAGGTGGCGGTAGTAGTGGTTGCAGCAGTGGTGGTGATAGTGGTGATTATAGTGGTGGTGGTGGTTGCAGTGGTAGTGATGGTGGTGGTGATGGTGATGGTGGTGGTGGTGGTGGTGGTGGTAATGGTGGTGGTGGTTGTGGTGGTAGTGGTGGTGGTGATTATAGTGGGATAGGTGCTGCTGGTAGTGGTGGTGATGGTGGGAGTGATGATTGTAGTGGTAGTGGTGGTAGTGGTGGTAGTGGTAGTGGTGGTAGTGGTGGTGGTGGTAGTGGTGGTAGTGGTGGTAGTGGTGGTAGTGGTAGTGGTGGTAGTGGTGGTTGTGATGATAGTGGTGCAGTGGTGCTACTGGTAGTGGTGATGGGGGTAAGTGTGGAGGTTATATTGGTGGTAGTCATGGTTTTGGTGGTACTGGTTGTAGTTATTGTTGTTTTGGTGGTGGTTGTGATGATGTTGGTAGTTCATGTTAGTTGTGGTAGTAATGGTGGTGCCAATGGTGGTGATAGTAATGCTAGTTGTGTGGTAGTAATGGTGGTGCCAATGATGGTGATAGTACTGCTAGTTGTTGTAGCAGTGTTGTTGATAGTGTTGAAAGTATTGATGGCGTTGGCAGCACTGAATTTTCATGGTGGCAGTGAAGACGTTGATGATGGTGATGAAGGTGTGATACTGGTGGCAGCTCATAGTGATGGTGGTGACTGGTTGTGGTGACAGCGTTTATAGTGTTGGCAGTGGCTGTCATGAGTTAAAGTGGTGGCAGCGGTGACAGCAGTAGTGGTGGTAACTGTGATTGTGGCGATGTGGTAGTGTTGACAATGTTACTTGAATGATAGTGGTGGTACTACTGCGGTAAGTGCTTGTGATAGTGAATGTGATGGTGGTAATGGTGATAATAGTTGAGATGATGATGGTTGTGTTGATGGTGGATCCACACTAATGATGGTGGTAGTCGTGATGAGTATGGTGGCACAGTGTTGGTCAGATATTCATAATGAAGGTGGTAGTAGTGCTGGTAGCAGAGCTGGTGGCTAATGGTAGTGGTGCAGATGATAGTGGTATTGATGATGGTAATGATGATCATCATAGTAGTGACGATGGGTGTGGTGTTGGAAGAGAAGATAGTTGTTCTAGTGGTGTTAGTAGTGGTGGTAGTTGCACCGTTATTGTTGGTGGGAGATGGTGATGATAATGTTAGTGGTGGTGATGTTGATAGTCAAGGTATTGTTGATGATGATGGTGGTGGTGGTGATGATGATGGTGACAGTGTTGATGATGGTGTTGGTGGTGGTGATGTTAATGGTGGTGGTGTTGATGATGATGGTTACGGTGTCGATGATGGTGTTGGTGATGGTGTTGATGATGATGGTGGTGGTGGTGTTGATGATGATGGTTACGGTGTTGATGCATGGTGTGGTGTTGACGTGATGTGTCGTTACGATGATGATGTTCGTTCGATGATGGATGGTGGTGGTGATGATGATGATGGTTACGATGTTGATGATGGTGTTGGTGGTGGTGATGTTGATAGTTATGGTGTTGATGATGGTGTTGGTGGTGGTGGTGATGATGATGGTTACGGTGTTGATGATGATGATGGTGGTGGTGGTGATGATGATGGTTACGGTGTTGATGATGATGATGGTGGTCGTAACGATGTTGATGCTCACGGTGTTGATGATGATGATGGTGGTGGTGGTGCTGATGGTTACGATGTTGATGATGGTGTTGGTGGTGGTGATGTTGATAGTTATGGTGTTGATGATGATGGTGGTGGTGGTGATGATGATGGTTACGATGCTGATGATGGTGTTGGTGGTGGTGATGTTGATAGTTATGGTGTTGATGATGATGGTGGTGGTGGTAATGATGATGATGGTTACGATGTTGATGATGGTGTTGGTGGTGGTGATGTTGATAGTTATGGTGTTGATGATGATGGTGGTGGTGGTAATGATGATGATGGTTACGATGTTGATGATGGTGTTGGTGGTGGTGATGTTGATAGTTATGGTGTTGATGATGATGGTGGTGGTGGTAATGATGATGATGGTTACGATGTTGATGATGGTGTTCTTGTGGTGATGTTGTTCTTGTGGTGATGGTGTTCTTGTGGTGATGGTGTTCTTGTGGTGATGGTGTTCTTGTGGTGATGGTGTTCTTGTGGTGATGGTGTTCTTGTGGTGATGTTGTTCTTGTGGTGATGGTGTTCTTGTGGTGATGTTGTTCTTGTGGTGATGGTGTTCTCGTGGTGATGGTGTTCTTGTGGTGATGGTGTTCTTGTGGTGATGTTGTTCTTGTGGTGATGGTGTTCTTGTGGTGATGGTGTTCTTGTGGTGATGGTGTTCTTGTGGTGATGGTGTTCTTGTGGTGATGGTGTTCTTGTGGTGATGGTGTTCTTGTGGTGATGGTGTTCTTGTGGTGATGGTGTTCTTGTGGTGATGGTGTTCTTGTGGTGATGGTGTTCTTGTGGTGATGGTGTTCTTGTGGTGATGGTGTTCTTGTGGTGATGGTGTTCTTGTGGTGATGGTGTTCTTGTGGTGATGGTGTTCTTGTGGTGATGGTGTTCTTGTGGTGATGGTGTTCTTGTGGTGATGGTGTTCTTGTGGTGATGGTGTTCTTGTGGTGATGGTGTTCTTGTGGTGATGGTGTTCTTGTGGTGATGGTGTTCTTGTGGTGATGGTGTTCTTGTGGTGATGGTGTTCTTGTGGTGATGGTGTTCTTGTGGTGATGTTGTTCTTGTGGTGATGGTGTTCTTGTGGTGATGGTGTTCTTGTGGTGATGTTGTTCTTGTGGTGATGTTGTTCTTGTGGTGATGGTGTTCTTGTGGTGATGGTGTTCTTGTGGTGATGGTGTTCTTGTGGTGATGGTGTTCTTGTGGTGATGGTGTTCTTGTGGTGATGGTGTTCTTGTGGTGATGGTGTTCTTGTGGTGATGGTGTTCTTGTGGTGATGGTGTTCTTGTGGTGATGGTGTTCTTGTGGTGATGGTGTTCTTGTGGTGATGGTGTTCTTGTGGTGATGGTGTTCTTGTGGTGATGGTGTTCTTGTGGTGATGGTGTTCTTGTGGTGATGGTGTTCTTGTGGTGATGGTGTTCTTGTGGTGATGGTGTTCTTGTGGTGATGGTGTTCTTGTGGTGATGGTGTTCTTGTGGTGATGGTGTTCTTGTGGTGATGGTGTTCTTGTGGTGATGGTGTTCTTGTGGTGATGGTGTTCTTGTGGTGATGGTGTTCTTGTGGTGATGGTGTTCTTGTGGTGATGGTGTTCTTGTGGTGATGGTGTTCTTGTGGTGATGGTGTTCTTGTGGTGATGGTGTTCTTGTGGTGATGGTGTTCTTGTGGTGATGGTGTTCTTGTGGTGATGGTGTTCTTGTGGTGATGGTGTTCTTGTGGTGATGGTGTTCTTGTGGTGATGGTGTTCTTGTGGTGATGGTGTTCTTGTGGTGATGGTGTTCTTGTGGTGATGGTGTTCTTGTGGTGATGGTGTTCTTGTGGTGATGGTGTTCTTGTGGTGATGGTGTTCTTGTGGTGATGGTGTTCTTGTGGTGATGTTGTTCTTGTGGTGATGGTGTTCTTGTGGTGATGGTGTTCTTGTGTGATGGTTTTGGGGTGATGTGTGATTTGTGGTGATGGTGTGATGTTGATTGGTGATGGTGTTCTTGTGATGATGGTGTTGTGTGGTGATGGGTGATGGTGATGTTTCTTGTGGTGATGTGTTTTGTGGTGGATGTGTATGTGGTATGGTGTTTTGTGTGTGGTGTTTGTGGTGATGGTTGTTACTGTGGTGATGGTGTGTTTGGTGGTGTGGTGTTTTTGTGGTGATGGTGTTTTGTGTGGATGGTGTTTTGTGGTGATGGTGTTGTTTGTGGTGATGGTGTTCTATGATGGTGTGGTGTGTCTTGTGGTGATGGTGTTTTGTGTGATTGGTGTGTTGTGGTGATGAGTGTTTGTGGTGATGGTGTTCTTGTGGTTGATGGTGTTCTTGTGGTGGTGGATGTGTGTTTTGATTGATGTTGTTTGGTGGTGATGTTGTTGGTGTGATATGTGTTCGTGTGATGGATTGATGGCATGTGGTGTGATGATGTGTATGTTAAGTTGTTGTTTGATGTTGGTGGTAGTAGTGGTGTTGTTGAAGGTTATGGTGTTGTTGATTATGGTGATGGTGGCCATAGGAATTGAAGTAATAATAGTGGTAGCTGTGATGATGTTGCTGGTAGTGCTGGTGGTGGTGGTACTGTTGGTGGTTATGGTGGCGGTGGCAGTAATGTTGGTGTTAAAGGTTGTGTTAGAGGTGGTAGTGGTTGTGGTAATAGCAGGGATAGTAACGGTAGTGGGGAGTTATGTTGATGGTGGTGGTGGTAATAAAGGTTGTGGTAGTGGTAGGGCTAATAATGGTAGTGGTAGGGCTAATAATGGTAGTGGTAGGGCTAATAATGGTAGTGGTAGGGCTAATAATGGTAGTGGTAGGGCTAATAATGGTAGTGGTAGTGGCGTTGGTGGTAATTGTGGTAGTGGTTGGGATAGTAATGTTGGTGTTGGGAGGGTGGTGGTAGTAGGGTTATCACTGACAGTGGTGGTTGTGGTGAAATGCAATACTTGACGTAGGATGAAATTAGTGAAGGTGGTAGTGTTACTGATGGTGATGTAGGTAATGCTGGTGATAGATGTGGTGGAAGCCAGGCAAGTTGTACTGTTGGTTTGGTGATGGTGATTATAATGATGGAGGTAATATTGGTGATGGTGATTATAATGATGGAGGTAATATTGGTGATGGTGATTATAATGATGGAGGTAATATTGGTGATGGTGATTATAATGATGGAGGTAATGTTGGTGATGGTGATTCTATCGATTGTGGTAGTGTTGGTGATGGTGATTCTAATGACCGAGGCAGTGTGGTGACGGTGGTACTGCTGACTGTGACATTGTTGGTGATGAGGATGCTACCGACTGTGACATTGTTGGTGATGATGGTACTAGTGACTGTAGCAGTGTTGGTGATGATAGTACTACTGACCCTGCCAGTGTTGGTGATGATAGTACTACTGACCCTGCCAGTGTTGGTGATGGTGGTACTTCTGACCCTGCCAGTGTTGGTGATGATGGTACTTCTGACCCTGCCAGTGTTGGTGATGGTGGTACTACTGACCCTGCCAGTGTTGGTGATGATGGTACTACTGACCCTGCCAGTGTTGGTGATGGGTGGGGAAGTACTGATAGCTATAGTTGTGTGATGGTACACATGGTTGTGAGAACGCCAATGGTTATGATAGTAATGGTTATGGTGGCAGAGAGACCAAGCCAAGCATAGGTGCTTACCCACGCCCAGCCTATATCCATCTACCTTCCAACAATGCGGTTAAGCTTTTACGATAAGCTGGGGAGCGGCTCACACCACTTACTTCAGCTTAGAGTTAAGCTTGAAAAAAAACTTTATACAAAAGGAAAGTTATACAATATTCAGTAACTCACATATGTGTTTGATGATTACGTCGTTACCATACAGGGTAGCATGCATTCTGTGAGGCTGACTGAAATGGTAGTGGTAGTGAAGATACCACAGAGTGTGCAGTGACACTAGTGGTGGGAGACATGGTATTGGTGGTAGTATGACGTCATTACGATGCAATGGCCAAGTCAGGCAGTCAACATCATTTATAACCAAAATATTTGCAAAAACAAAAGAAATCAGATGTTATGAAGACTGACGCCTGATGAAGCGTTCATGTGACCGACAGAGGAGACCTACTGTGGTTGGCGTCTACACCACACTATTGTCCTAACTACTGTGAGGTTGTATCATGTTCCCTGGTGAACGAGGCAGGCAATCCCGCACCTATGACCACATGCTGATGACTCAGAAAACACACACACACACACACATATATATATATATATATACATATATATATATATATATATATATATATATATATATATATATATATATATATATATATATATATATATCCCAGGGGATAGGGGACAAAGAATACGTCCTACGTATTCCCGCGTATCGTAGAAGGTGAATAATGAGGGCAGGATTGGGGGCTAAAAACCCTCCCCTCCTTGTATTCAACTTCCTAAAAGGGGAAACAGAATAAGGAGTCATGCGGGGAGTGCTCATCCTCCTCGAAGGCTCAGATTGGGGTGTCTAAATGTGTGTGGATGTAACCATGATGAGCAAAAAGTTGAGATTGATTGCATGCTTGAGGAAAGGAGCCTGGATGTTTTGGCTCTGAATGAAACGAAGCTCAAGGGGAAAGGGGAAGAGTGGTTTGGGAATGTCTTGGGAGTAAAGTCAGATGGTGAGAGGACAAGAGCAAAGGAAGGAGTAGCATTACTCCTGAAGCAGGCGTTATGGGAGTATGTGAGAGAGTGTAAGAAAGTAAACTCTAGATTGATATGGGTAAAACTGAAAGTGGAAGAAGGGAGATAGGTGATTATTGGTTCCTATGCACCGGGTCATGAGAGAAAGATCATGAGAGGCAAGTGTTTTGGGAGCAGCTGAGTGTGTTGTAAGTTTTGATGCACGAGACCGGGTTATTTGAATGCAAAGGTGAGTAATGTGGTTAGTTGAAGGTATAACTGGTGTACATGGGGCGTTCAGTGTTGTAAATGGAAATGGTGAAGAGATTGTAGATTTGTGTGCTGAAAAAGGACTGGTGATTGGGAATACCTGATTTAAAGACAGAGATATACGTAAGCATACGTATGTAAGTGGGAGAGATGGATAGAGAGCGTTATTGGATTGCGTGTTAATTGATAGGCGCGTGAAAAAGAGACTTTTGGATGTTAACATGCTAAGAGGGGCAACTGGATGGATGTCTGATTAGGTGAAGTGGGAGGCCAAATTGGAGGTGCAAGCATGGAATGGAAAAGATTGTGAGCGATCGGCGCCTGAACATACAGGAGGGTGAAAGGCGTGCTAGGAATAGAGTGTATTGGAACGATGTTGTATACTTGGGTCGACATGCTGTCAATGGAATGAGCTAGGGAATGTGGAGCGTCTGGGGTAAACCATGGAAAGGTCTGTGTGACCTGGATGTGGAAAGGGAGCTGTGGTTTCCGTGCATTACACTTGACATCTAGAGACTGAGTTTGAACAAATGTGGCTTTTTTTTGTTTTTTGGATATTCATAAACGACCATGCATGAACATATACATACATATATATTTCACCGTATACACATATATATATATATATATATATATATATATATATATATATATATATATATATTTTTTTTTTTTTTCATATTATTCACCATTTCCCGCATTAGCGAGGTAGCGCTAAGAACAGAGGACTGGGCCTTTGAGGGAATATCCTCACCTGGCCCCCTTCTCTGTTCCTTCTTTTGGAAAAAAAAAAAAAAAAAAAAAAAAAAAAAAAAACGAGAGGGGAGGATTTCCAGCCCCCCGCTCCCTTCCCTTTTAGTCGCCTTCTACGACACGCAGGGAATACGTGGGAAGTATTCTTTCTCCCCCATCCCCAGGGATAATATATATATATATATATATATATATATTTTTTTTATACTTTGTCGCTGTCTCCCGTGTTTGCGAGGTAGCGATATATATATATATATATATATATATATATATATATATATATATATATATATATATATATATATATATATATATATATATATATATATATATATATATATATATATATATATATATATATATTATCCCTGGGGATAGGGGAGAAAGAATACTACCCACGTATTCCCTGCGTGTCGTAGAAGGCGACTAAAAGGGAAGGGAGCGGGGGGCTGGAAATCCTCCCCTCTCAGAGAACAGAGAAGGGGGCCAGGTGAGGATATTCCCTAAAAGGCCCAGTCCTCTGTTCTTAACGCTACCTCGCTAATGCGGGAAACGGCGAATAGTACGAAAGAAATAAGAATATATATATATATATATATATATATATATATATATATATATATATATATATATATATATATATATATATATATATATAGTTGGCTAAGTCTTGTCGTCAGTACTTGTAGTTAGGTAAGAGATGGTTAGAGGGAGAAGTGACATTTGGGTTTTTATGTGAGAGGTTCCACTTTCAAAAAGTATTCTCACATTTTTACACTGTGATTATTATCTGCTTGTGCTGTGTTTCAACTTTGATCATGCATGTTATACAACTGTACTCCTCTGTCCTCCTGTCGTATTTTGTTAATCTATCCACCTTGCAGTTACACCCATGTTCTTAATGTACAGAGAATTGTGATCATGGGGGATGAAAATAGGTTTAGAGGTTGACTACTTTTGTCCTCGGTAGAGACGGTTTGAAATGTTGCTTTTAGATCCTGATGAAAGGTAACTGAGGGTCCAAATGTATCTCGTAGACATGTGTATTTTCTACTACACTTTTCGTGGGGATTGAGAAGTAACATTGGGCGTGACTGTATAGGTAGCAGCAATGTATAGATATTATGCATGTTTTCAGTGTAATGATTTATAGTTATGGTATTATTATGGTGCTTCATATATTTGTACACCCAAGACTTTTCTTTGCTATGCACAAAGGTGTTCTGTGAGTCTTCACTCTTCCCATAAATTATGTCTAGACTGACTGAAAACGGGAATATTTTAAGCCCCTGGCAGCAGATAATGATTTACTGATTGAGTATGAAGTAATTTTCCATGTCATTGGCTAATCGTTATACTGTTATCATCAGTAGGGTATCATGATATTTTTCCCGTGTGAACACTTTTTAGTTATGCCGTTGGCCCATCATGACCCACATATATACTATCATCCTTTATGTATGATTATCGTATGTGAATGATCTGTAACTAAATCTGAATATTGAAAATTAGAATTAGTACTGATTTTGAAATGGTTAAAAATGCGTGGTAAAGGGTTTCGGAAACTGCAGGTCAGTTATATTCCGTAAATTGATAAAGAAATAATTTTTAGTGTTACCTCGCTGTGGTTGAACAAGGCAAGCTTATACAACAGAATATTATATGTATATATTTATTGTTATCATTGTACTTGATGACCATTTCCCACAGTATGTGTGTGTGGTTTTTCTGACTAAGTGTGAATGAATGTAACCTTTTTTGTCTGTTTTTCTGGCAAAACCTCTCTGAGGCAGGGGGTAGCGATGCTGTCTCCTGTGGGGCAGGGTAGTGCCAGGAATGGATGAAGGCAAGCAAGTATGAATATGTACTTGTGTATTTGTATGTGTATGTATATGTGTATATGTTGATATGTATATGTATGTGTGTGTGAATACTTCCCACGTATTCCCTGCGTGTCGTAGAAGGCGACTAAAGGGGAAGGTAAAAACTTTTCACTGCTTCTAACAACTTGCCTCCCACACCATATATTCGTAATACCTATCATCTCTATCAACTCAATCATATGCCTTCTCCAGATCCATAAATGCTACATACAAATCCATTTGCTTTTCTAAGTATTTCTCACATACATTCTTCAAAGCAAACACCTGATCCACACATCCTCTACCACTTCTGAAACCACACTGCTCTTCCCCAATCTGATGCTCTGTACATGCCTTAACCCTCTCAATCAATACCCTCCCATATAATTTAACAGGAAAAATCAACAAACTTATACCTCTGTAATTTGAGCACTCACTCTTATCCCCTTTGCCTTTGTACAATGGCACTATGCACGCATTCCGACAATCCTCAGGCACCTCATTATGAGTCATACATACATTAAATAACTTTACCAACCAGTCAATAATACAGTCACCCCCTTTTTTAATAAATTCCACTGCAATACCATCCAAACCTGCTGCCTTGCCGGCTTTCATATTCCGCAAAGCTTTCACTACCTCTTCTCTGTTTACCAAATCATTTTCCCTAACCCTCTCACTTTGCACACCACCTCGACCAAAACACCCTATATCTGCCACTCTATCATCAAACACATTCAACAAACCTTCAAAATATTCACTCCATCTCCTTCTCACATCACCACTACTTGTTACCACCTTCCCATTTGCGCCCTTCACTGAAGTTCCCATTTGCTCCCTTGTCTTACGCACTTTATTCACCTCCTTCCAGAACATCTTTTTATGCTCCCTAAAATTTAATGATACTCTCTCACCCCAACTCTCATTTGCCCTCTTTTTCACCTCTTGCACCTTTTTCTTGACCTCCTGTCTCTTTCTTTTATACATCTCCGACTCAATCGCATTTTTTCCCTGCAAAAATCGTCCAAATGCCTCTCTCTTCTCTTTCACTAATACTCTTACTTCTTCATCCCACCACTCACTACCCTTTCTAATCAACCCACCTCCCACTCTTCTCATGCCACAAGCATCTTTTGCGCAATCCAACACTGATTCCCTAAATACATATATATATATATATATATATATATATATATATATATATATATATATATATATATATATATTATTATTTTTTTTTATTATTATACTTTGTCGCTGTCTCCCGCGTTTGCGAGGTAGCGCAAGGAAACAGACGAAAGAAATGGCCCAACCCACCCCGACACACAATGTATATACATACACGTCCACACACGCAAATATACATACATCTCAATGTACACATATATATAAACACACAGACACATACATATATACCCATGCACACAATTCACACTGTCTGCCTTTATTCATTCCCATCGCCACCTCGCCACACATGGAATACCATCCCCTCCCCCCTCATGTGTGCGAGGTAGCACTAGGAAAAGACAACAAAGGCCCCATTCGTTCACACTCAGTCTCCAGCTGTCATGCAATAATGCCCGAAACCACAGCTCCCTTTCCACATCCAGGCCCCACACAACTTTCCATGTGGAAGATGAAAGCCGGCAAGGCAGCAGGTTTGGATGGTATTGCAGTGGAGTTTATTAAAAAAGGGGGTGACTGTATTATTGACTGGTTGGTAAGGTTATTTAATGTATGTATGACTCATGGTGAGGTGCCTGAGGATTGGCGGAATGCGTGCATAGTGCCATTGTACAAAGGCAAAGGGGATAAGAGTGAGTGCTCAAATTACAGAGGTATAAGTTTGTTGAGTATTCCTGGTAAATTATATGGGAGGGTATTGATTGAGAGGGTGAAGGCATGTACAGAGCATCAGATTGGGGAAGAGCAGTGTGGTTTCAGAAGTGGTAGAGGATGTGTGGATCAGGTGTTTGCTTTGAAGAATGTATGTGAGAAATACTTAGAAAAGCAAATGGATTTGTATGTAGCATTTATGGATCTGGAGAAGGCATATGATAGCGTTGATAGAGATGATAGGTATTACGAATATATGGTGTGGGAGGCAAGTTGTTAGAAGCAGTGAAAAGTTTTTACCGAGGATGTAAGGCATGTGTATGTGTAGGAAGAGAGGAAAGTGATTGGTTCTCAGTGAATGTAGGTTTGCGGCAGGGGTGTGTGATGTCTCCATCGTTGTTTAATTTGTTTATGGATGGGGTTGTCAGGGAGGTGAATGCAAGAGTTTTGGAAAGAGGGGCAAGTATGAAGTCTGTTGGGGATGAGAGAGCTTGGGAAGTGAGTCAGTTGTTGTTCGCTGACGATACAGCGCTGGTGGCTGATTCATGTGAGAAACTGCAGAAGCTGGTGACTGAGTTTGGTAAAGTGTGTGAAAGAAGAAAGTTAAGAGTAAATGTGAATATGAGCAAGGTTATTAGGTACAGTAGGGTTGAGGGTCAAGTCAACTGGGAGGTAAGTTTGAATGGAGAAAAACTGGAGGAAGTAAAGTGTTTTAGATATCTGGGAGTGGATCTGGCAGCGGATGGAACCATGGAAGCGGAAGTGGATCATAGGGTGGGTGAGGGGGCGAAAATCCTGGGAGCCTTGAAGAGTGTGTGGAAGTCGAGAACATTATCTCGGAAAGCAAAAATGGGTATGTTTGAAGGAATAGTGGTTCCAACAATGTTGTATGGTTGCGAGGCCTGGGCTATGGATAGAGTTGTGTGCAGGAGGATGGATGTGCTGGAAATGAGATGTTTGAGGACAATGTGTGGTGTGAGGTGGTTTGATCGAGTAAGTAACGTAAGGGTAAGAGAGATGTGTGGAAATAAAAAGAGCGTGTTTGAGAGAGCAGAAGAGGGTGTTTTGAAATGGTTTGGGCACATGGAGAGAATGAGTGAGGAAAGATTGACCAAGAGGATATATGTGTCGGAGGTGGAGGGAACGAGAAGTGGGAGACCAAATTGGAGGTGGAAAGATGGAGTGAAAAAGATTTTGTGTGATCGGGGCCTGAACATGCAGGAGGGTGAAAGGAGGGCAAGGAGTAGAGTGAATTGGATCGATGTGGTATAGCGGGGTTGACGTGCTGTCAGTGGATTGAATCAGGGCATGTGAAGCGTCTGGGGTAAACCATGGAAAGCTGTGTAGGTATGTATATTTGCGTGTGTGGACGTATGTATATACATGTGTATGGGGGTGTGTTGGGCCATTTCTTTCGTCTGTTTCCTTGCGCTACCTCGCAAACGCGGGAGACAGCGGCAAAAAAAAAAAAAAAAAATATATATATATATATATATATATATATATATATATATATATATATATATATATATATATATATATATTTCTATGAGTCCCCGGGGAGAGTGAAACACGATAAGTTCCCAAGTGCACTTTCGTGTAATGATCACATCATGATGGGAGACACAAGAGAGAAATATGAGTCAGTTGATATGCATCGAAGAGACGAAGCTGGGAGCCGTTGTACAACGGTCAAATACATATCCCAATTTAAGCCATGTGAGTCGAAACAGCAGAATATCAAGTGTATGTAGAAAAAAAGTAAAGAGAAACAAAACACAAGAGGGATTAACTGAAGCCTCTGGTGTTTTGTAGAGGCAACTGTTGACGGTGGAAAGGTTATATAAAGGGGAGGCATGAAGGAAGGAAGGGAATTGCAAAGTTTTGCTTAATGCTAAAGAAGGAGGTAACATAACGGCGTATTCTCGTGCGGTTGTTCTCAACACACAAGCTACAGGGAGGGGCAGCCTGTTGTATGGAGTGAGGATACGTTTGTCAAGACAATACAATACGCGACACCAGTGTTATGTTCCTGGCCATCTGGAGAGCCCTTGAGGGTCAAGTTAAGGCCTCACTTTTGACGTCAAAAGTAAACAGCATCTCACAATCGACCTGAGTATTTTATCCTAATTTTGCCTGAAATGGAGACAACAAACGCTCTTAAGAACGCATTTACATATTTGACGGTAATGACGTGTAACCTGGCTCTGTCCTTGAAAACAGAACGATAACGGTTCGAACCTCTCCTGAGAAAGGAGAGTTGATGGCAAATGTAAAATATCCTTAAATGAAGAGTTCCGTATGTAAGCCTTAACACCTGAGGGATGTCAGTCAATGGTACATACTGGAGGGACGCGACAACTGACAACACCTGCAGCCATTGTATACCTCTGCCTTACACCTACCACCCACACACACACACACACACACACACACACACACACACACACACACACCTGCCAACCATCCATGTCCAATACAAAGAACGCAAACAACAACAGAGCTTTGGATCCTTTCGAGGTCGTTTGTAAAACCACATCAGTTTTCAGACACAAAGTTTAGCTGAAGACACACAGTGCTCAGGACTGAAGACTAGAAAGACAAATATATAACCATAGGAACAAAAACCCTTATAATGATAGAGAAGCGAACATGTCAGCTGTGGACAGGAATCGTAGTGTCTATCATGCCTCTTTTTAATTATATGGTTAACGATAATGTATCGAAACATAAGTCAGTATTGTTCTCTTAGTTCAGGAAACTTCGGGTTAGGGTCTGGTTTACTTAAGTTGGGTTAGGTTAGATTAGGTTAGTTTGGGAGGGAAGAGGAGGTTAAGTTGGTTTAACCAGTAAAACAGTTCCTTAAAGTCATGATCTAGCAAAAGGTTTGTCTACCAGATCTTTAACGGCTTCATGAAATCCATTTCAAAACATATTTTGTCTTATTCAAGCAAGACGCTTGCCTGTGAACTTGTATGGTATCCATTACTACGGATGTACGCGACTGATCTATTCTCAAATAATGTTTTAGATCAAAATATGCGAAGCCTTGGATCATTCTGCGTTATACCTGGATGACATCAACTCTTAGTCTCACATGTAGGATGAATAAGTTAGGGTCGTCTGGACTGTTCTTCTAGGCTTTGTTTCTCAGTGTGGGAATCACCCTGTGCAACGCCGTTGAACCTTCACTGGTCTATTGCCACTTTTCATGTAAAACAATCAACGTAGAATTAATGTTCAGGATGAAGTCCCAGCAGTGAACTGTAAAAATTGAGGGTCATTTCCACTGGCAAGAATCAGAATATCCCTCTAAGTTAGCTGAGACGGCACGGTCAACTGAGGCCCTAATCAAGGCATTTAATTTTTCCAAAAGAAGGAACAGAGAAGGAGGCCAAGTGAGGATATTCCCACTAAAGTTGTCCTCTGTTCTTAGAGTTATCTCACTAACGCGGGAGGTGGCAAATATGTATGAATACATATATATATATATATATATATATATATATATATATATATATATATATATATATATATATATATATATATATATATATATATCTTTCTTTCAAACTATTCGCCATTTCCCGCATTAGCGAGGTAGCGTTAAGAACAGAGGACTGGGCCTTTGAGGGAATACCCTCACCTGGCCCAATTCTCTGTTCCTTCTTTTGGAAAATTGAAAAAAAAACAAAAAAACCGAAAGGGGAGGATTTCCAGCCCCCCGCTCCCTCCCCTTTTAGTTGCCTTCTCCGACACGCAGGGAATACGTGGGAAGTATTCTTAATCCCCTATCCCCAGGGATAATATATATATATATATATATATATATATATCATCCCCATACATATATATATATATATATATATATATATATATATATATATATATATATATATATATATATATATACATATATATATATATATATATATATATATATATATATATATATATATATATATATATATATATATATATATATATATATATATATATATATATATATTCTTTCCTTTCTTTCATACTATTCGCCATTTCCCGCGTTAGCAAGGTAGCGTTAAGAACAGAGGACCGGGCCTCTGAGGGAATATCCTCAACTGGCCTCGTTCTCTGTTCCTTCTTTTGAAAAATCAAAAAAAAAACGAGAGGGGAGGATTTCCAGCCCCCGCTCCCTCCCCTTTTAGTCGCCTTCTACGACACGCAGGGAATACGTGGGAAGTATTCTTTCTCCCCTATCCCCAGGGATATATATATATATATATATATATATATATATATATATATATATATATATATATATATATATATATATATATATATATATATATATATATATATATATATATATAAATATATATATATATATATATATATATATATATATATATATATATATATATATATATATATATATATATATATTTTCTTTTTTTTTTATTTTATTATACTTTGTCGCTGTCTTCCGCGTTTGCGAGGTAGCGCAAGGAAACAGACGAAAGAAATGGCCCAACCCCCCCCCATACACATGTATATACATACGTCCACACACGCAAATATACATACCTACACAGCTTTCCATGGTTTACCCCAGACGCTTCACATGCCTTGATTCAATCCACTGACAACACGTCAACCCCGGTATACCACATCGCTCCAATTCACTCTATTCCTTGCCCTCCTTTCACCCTCCTGCATGTTCAGGCCCCGATCACACAAAATCTTTTTCACTCCATCTTTCCACCTCCAATTTGGTCTCCCTCTTCTCCTCGTTCCCTCCACCTCCGACACATATATCCTCTTGGTCAATCTTTCCTCACTCATTCTCTCCATGTGCCCAAACCACTTCAAAACACCCTCTTCTGCTTTCTCAACCACGCTCTTTTTATTTCCACACATCTCTCTTACCCTTACGTTACTCACTCGATCAAACCACCTCACACCACACATTGTCCTCAAACATCTCATTTCCAGCACATCCATCCTCCTGCGCACAACTCTATCCATAGCCCACGCCTCGCAACCATACAACATTGTTGGAACCACTATTCCTTCAAACATACCCATTTTTGCTTTCCGAGATAATGTTCTCGACTTCCACACATTCTTCAAGGCCCCCAGAATTTTCGCCCCTTCCCCCACCCTATGATCCACTTCCGCTTCCATGGTTCCATCCGCTGCCAGATCCACTCCCAGATATCTAAAACACTTCACTTCCTCCAGTTTTTCTCCATTCAAACTCACCTCCCAGTTGACTTGACCCTCAACCCTACTGTACCTAATAACCTTGCTCTTATTCACATTTACTCTTAACTTTCTTCTTCCACACACTTTACCAAACTCAGTCACCAGCTTCTGCAGTTTCTCACATGAATCAGCCACCAGCGCTGTATCATCAGCGAACAACAACTGACTCACTTCCCAAGCTCTCTCATCCCCAACAGACTTCATACTTGCCCCTCTTTCCAAAACTCTTGCATTTACCTCCCTAACAACCCCATCCATAAACAAATTATGGATATATATATATATATATATATATATATATATATATATATATATATATATATATATATATATATATATTACCACACATCTCTCTTACCCTTTCATTACTTACCCAATCAAACCACCTCACACCACATATTGTCCTCAACCATCTCATTTTCAGCACATCCACCTTCCTCCGCACAACTCTATCTATAGCCCACGCCTTGCAAGCATATAGCATTGTTGGAACTACTATCCCTTCAAACATACCCATATATACATATATATATATATATATATATATATGTATATGGGAAGGAGACCTGTGTGGGGAAGTACCAGGAGAGACTGTGTACAGAATGGAAAAAGGTGAGAACAATGGAAGTAAGGGGAGTGGGGGAGGAATGGGATGTATTTAGGGAATCAGTGATGGATTGCGCAAAAGATGCTTGTGGCATGAGAAGAGTGGGAGGTGGGCTGTTTAGAAAGGGTAGTGAGTGGTGGGATGAAGAAGTAAGAGTATTAGTGAAAGAGAAGAGAGAGGCATTTGGACGATTTTTGCAGGGAAAAAATGCAATTGAGTGGGAGAAGTATAAAAGAAAGAGACAGGAGGTCAAGAGAAAGGTGCAAGAGGTGAAAAAAAGGGCAAATGAGAGTTGGGGTGAGAGACTATCAGTAAATTTTAGGGAAAATAAAAAGATGTTCTGGAAGGAGGTAAATAGGGTGCGTAAGACAAGGGAGCAAATGGGAACTTCAGTGAAGGGCGTAAATGGGGAGGTGATAACAAGTAGCGGTGATGTGAGAAGGAGATGGAATGAGTATTTTGAAGGTTTGTTGAATGTGTCTGATGACAGAGTGGCAGATATAGGGTGTTTTGGTCGAGGTGGTGTGCAAAGTGAGAGGGTTAGGGAAAATGATTTGGTAAACAGAGAAGAGGTAGTAAAAGCTTTGCGGAAGATGAAAGCCGGCAAGGCAGCAGGTTTGGATGGTATTGCAGTGGAATTTATTAAGAAAGGGGGTGACTGTATTGTTGACTGGTTGGTAAGGTTATTTAATGTATGTATGACTCATGGTGAGGTGCCTGAGGATTGGCGGAATGCGTGCATAGTGCCATTGTACAAAGGCAAAGGGGATAAGAGTGAGTGCTCAAATTACAGAGGTATAAGTTTGTTGAGTATTCCTGGTAAATTATATGGGAGGGTATTGATTGAGAGGGTGAAGGCATGTACAGAGCATCAGATTGGGGAAGAGCAGTGTGGTTTCAGAAGTGGTAGAGGATGTGTGGATCAGGTGTTTGCTTTGAAGAATGTATGTGAGAAATACTTAGAAAAGCAAATGGATTTGTATGTAGCATTTATGGATCTGGAGAAGGCATATGATAGAGTTGATAGAGATGCTCTGTGGAAGGTATTAAGAATATATGGTGTGGGAGGAAAGTTGTTAGAAGCAGTGAAAAGGTTTTATCGAGGATGTAAGGCATGTGTACGTGTAGGAAGAGAGGAAAGTGATTGGTTCTCAGTGAATGTAGGTTTGCGGCAGGGGTGTGTGATGTCTCCATGGTTGTTTAATTTGTTTATGGATGGGGTTGTAAGGGAGGTAAATGCAAGAGTCCTGGAAAGAGGGGCAAGTATGAAGTCTGTTGGGGATGAGAGAGCTTGGGAAGTGAGTCAGTTGTTGTTCGCTGATGATACAGCGCTGGTGGCTGATTCATGTGAGAAACTGCAGAAGCTGGTGACTGAGTTTGGTAAAGTGTGTGGAAGAAGAAAGTTGAGAGTAAATGTGAATAAGAGCAAGGTTATTAGGTACAGTAGGGGTGAGGGTCAAGTCAATTGGGAGGTGAGTTTGAATGGAGAAAAACTGGAGGAAGTGAAGTGTTTTAGATATCTGGGAGTGGATCTGTCAGCGGATGGAACCATGGAAGCGGAAGTGGATCATAGGGTAGGGGAGGGGGCGAAAATTTTGGGAGCCTTGAAAAATGTGTGGAAGTCGAGAACACTATCTCGGAAAGCAAAAATGGGTATGTTTGAGGGAATAGTGGTTCCAACAATGTTGTATGGTTGCGAGGCGTGGGCTATGGATAGAGATGTGCGCAGGAGGATGGATGTGCTGGAAATGAGATGTTTGAGGACAATGTGTGGTGTGAGGTGGTTTGATCGAGTAAGTAGCGTAAGGGTAAGAGAGATGTGTGGAAATAAAAAGAGCGTGGTTGAGAGAGCAGAAGAGGGTGTTTTGAAATGGTTTGGGCACATGGAGAGAATGAGTGAGGAGAGATTGACCAAGAGGATATATGTGTCGGAGGTGGAGGGAACGAGGAGAAGAGGGAGACCAAATTGGAGGTGGAAAGATGGAGTGAAAAAGATTTTGTGTGATCGGGGCCTGAACATGCAGGAGGGTGAAAGGAGGGCAAGAAATAGAGTGAATTGGAGTCATGTGGTATACAGGGGTTGACGTGCTGTCAGTGGATTGAAGCAAGGCATGTGAAGCGTCTGGGGTAAACCATGGAAAGCTGTGTAGGTATGTATATTTGCGTGTGTGGACGTGTGTATGTACATGTGTATGGGGGGGGGGGTTGGGCCATTTCTTTCGTCTGTTTCCTTGCGCTACCTCGCAAACGCGGGAGACAGCGACAAAGTATAAAAAAAAAAAAAAAAAAAAAAAAAAAAAATATATATATATATATATATATATATATATATATATATATATATATATATATATATATATATATATATATATATATATATAATTCCCTGGGGATAGGGGACAAAGAATACTTCCCACGTATTCCCTGCGTGTCGTAGAAGGCGACTAAAAGGGAAGGGAGCGGGGGGCTGGAAATCCTCCCCTCTCTTTTTTTTTTTTTTTATTTTCCAAAGGAAGGAACAGAGAAGGGGGCTGGATGAGGATGTTTCCTTAGAGGCCCAGTCCTCTGTTCTTAACGCTACCTCGCTGACGCGGGAAATGGCGAATAGTATGAAAGAAAGAAATATATATATATATATATATATATATATATATATATATATATATATATATATATATATATATATATATATATATATATATTATATATATATATATATATATATATATATATATATATATATATATATATATATATATATATATATATATATATATATATATATATATATATATATATATATATATATATATATATATATATATATATATATACAAATCTTCACCTTAGCCTCCACAAGATAATGATCAGACATCCCTCCAGTTGCACCTCTCAGCACATTAACATCCAAAAGTCTCTCTTTCGCGCGCCTGTCAATTAACACGTAATCCAATAACGCTCTCTGGCCATCTCTCCTACTTACATAAGTATACTTATGTATATCTCGCTTTTTAAACCAGGTATTCCCAATCAACAGTCCTTTTTCAGCACATAAATCTACAAGCTCTTCACCATTTCCATTTACAACACTGAACACCCCATGTATATCAATTATTCCCTCAACTGCCACATTACTCACCTTTGCATTCAAATCACCCAACACTATAACCCGGTCTCGTGCATCAAAACCACTAAGACACTCATTCAGCTGCTCCCAAAACACTTGCCTCTCATGATCTTTCTTCTCATGCCCAGGTGCATATGCACCAATAATCACCCATCTCTCTCCATCAACTTTCAGTTTTACCCATATTAATCGAGAATTTACTTTCTTACATTCTATAACATACTTCCACAACTCTTGTTTCAGGAGTACTGCTACTCCTTCCCTTGCTCTTGTCCTCTCACTAACCCCTGACTTTACTCCCAAGACATTCCCAAACCACTCTTCCCCTTTACCCTTGAGCTTCGTTTCACTCAGAGCCAAAACATCCAGGTTCCTTTCCTCAAACATACTACCTATCTCTCCTTTTTTCACATCTTGGTTACATCCACACACATTTAGGTACCCCAATCTGAGCCTTCGAGGAGGATGAGCACTCCCCGCGTGACTCCTTCTTCTGTTTCCCATTTTAGAAAGTTAAAAAAAAATACAAGGAGGGGAGGATTTCTGGCCCCCCGCTCCCGTCCCCTCTAGTCGCTTTCTACGACACGCGAGGAATGCATGGGAAGTATTCTTTCACCCCTATCCCCAGGGATAATATACATATATATATACACATGCATTGTATGTGTATATATATATGTACATTGATCCATTGTATGGATCTGGAGAAGGCATATGATAGAGTTGATAGAGATGCTCTGTGGAAGGTATTAAGAATATATGGTGTGGGAGGCAAGTTGTTAGAAGCAGTGAAAAGTTTTTATCGAGGATGTAAGGCATGTGTACGTGTAGGAAGAGAGGAAAGTGATTGGTTCTCAGTGAATGTAGGTTAGCGGCAGGGGTGTGTGATATCTCCATGGTTGTTTAATTTGTTTATGGATGGGGTGGTCAGGGAGGTGAATGCAAGAGTTTTGGAAAGAGGGGCAAGTATGAAGTCTGTTGGGGATGAGAGAGCTTGGGAAGTGAGTCAGTTGTTGTTCGCTGATGATATAGCGCTGGTGGCTGATTCATGTGAGAAACTGCAGAAGCTGGTGACTGAGTTTGGTAAAGTGTGTGAAAGAAGAAAGTTAAGAGTAAATGTGAATAAGAGCAAGGTTATTAGGTACAGTAGAGTTGAGGGTCAAGTCATTTGGGAGGTGAGTTTGAATGGAGAAAAACTGGAGGAAGTGAAGTGTTTTAGATATCTGGGAGTGGATCTGGCAGCGGATGGAACCATGGAAGCGGAAGTGGATCATAGGGTGGGGGAGGGGGCGAAAATTCTGGAAGCCTTGAAGAATGTGTGGAAGTCGAGAACATTATCTCGGAAAGCAAAAATGGGTATGTTTGAAGGAATAGTGGTTCCAACAATGTTGTATGGTTGCGAGGCGTGGGCTATGGATAGAGTTGTGCGCAGGAGGATAGATGTGCTGGAAATGAGATGTTTGAGGACAATGTGTGGTGTGAGGTGGTTTGATCGAGTAAGTAACGCAAGGGTAAGAGAGATGTGTGGAAATAAAAAGAGCGTGGTTGAGAGAGCAGAAGAGGGTGTTTTGAAATGGTTCGGGCACATGGAGAGAATGAGTGAGGAAAGATTGACCAAGAGGATATATGTGTCGAAGGTGGAGGGAACGAGGAGAAGAGGGAGACCAAATTGGAGGTGGAAAGATGGAGTGAAAAAGATTTTGTGTGATCGGGGCCTGAACATGCAGGAGGGTGAAAGGAGGGCAAGGAATAGAGTGAATTGGAGCGATGTGGTATACCGGGGTTGACGTGCTGTCAGTGGATTGAATCAAGGCATGTGAAGCGTCTGGGGTAAACCATGGAAAGCTGTGTAGGTATGTGTATTTGCGTGTGGGGACGTATGTATATACATGAGTATGGGGGTGGGTTGGGCCATTTCTTTCGTCTGTTTCCTTGCGCTACCTCGCAAACGCGGGAGGCAGCGACAAAGCAAAAAAAAAAAAAAAAAATATACACATACACACACGTACACACACACACGCACACATACACACACACACACACATACATATATATGCATGTGAAAAATGTAAGAAACAATTTAGAAAACTGAAACTTCTAGCTTGAAATGAAATGAAAAAATGAATGTCACATAATGGTTCAACCTCTGGCTATGGAAAAAGGAAATGTTTAATTTATTTACACAAACGTCAATAGTAGTTCTCATCAATTTAACCACTGTATCAATAAGCTTCAATGTCTAAGCTACATTTTTTCCAATTTCACTATTTTCTTGTCAAAGCACCATGTATGAAAATTATCACTCCAGTAACACAACTATAAACATTTACTTCCCCTTTAAAAAAAAAGTTCTGGGGAAGTTCTGGGTTTCCAGAAAAGAAGAGTGAATGTTGCGGTGAAGAGGGTGGTGAGAGTAAGTGAGCTTGGGAAGGAGACTTGTGTGAGGAAGTACCAGGAGAGCATGAGTACAGAATGGAAAAAAGGTGAGAACAATGGAAGTAAGGGGAGTGGAGGAGGAATGGGATGTATTTAGGGAATCAGTGATGGATTGCGCAAAAGATGCTTGTGGCATGAGAAGAGTGGGAGGTGGGTTGATTAGAAAGGGTAGTGAGTGGTGGGATGAAGAAGTAAGAGTATTAGTGAAAGAGAAGAGAGAGGCATTTGGACGATTTTTGCAGGGGAAAAAATGAAATTGAGTGGGAGACGTATAAAAGAAAGAGACAGGAGGTCAAGAGAAAGATGCAAGAGGTGAAAAAAGGGCAAATGAGAGTTGGGGTGAGAGAGTATCATTAAATTTTAGGGAGAATAAAAAGATGTTCTGGAAGGAGGTAAATAAAGTGCGTAAGACAAGGGAGCAAATGGGAACTTCAGTGAAGGGCGCAAATGGGGAGGTGATAACAAGTAGTGGTGATGTGAGAAGGAGATGGAGTGAGTATTTTGAAGGTTTGTTGGATGTGTTTGATGATAGAGTGGCAGATATAGGGTGTTTTGGTCGAGGTGGTGTGCAAAGTGCGAGGGTTAGGGAAAATGATTTGGCAAACAGAGAAGAGGTAGTAAAAGCTTTGCGGAAGATGAAAGCCGGCAAGGCAGCAGGTTTGGATGGTATTGCAGTGGAATTTATTAAAAAAGGGGGTGACTGTATTGTTGACTGGTTGGTAAGGTTATTTAATGTATGTATGACTCATGGTGAGGTGCCTGTATGTATGACTCATGGTGAGGTGCCTGAGGATTGGCGGAATGCGTGCATAGTGCCATTGTACAAAGGCAAAGGGGAAAGAGTGAGTGCTCAAATTACAGAGGTATAAGTTTGTTGAGTATTCCTGGCAAATTATATGGGAGGGTATTGATTGAGAGGGTGAAGGCATGTACAGAGCATCAGATTGGGGAAGAGCAGTGTGGTTTCAGAAGTGGTAGAGGATGTGTGGATCAGGTGTTTGCTTTGAAGAATGTATGTGAGAAATACTTAGAAAAGCAAATGGATTTGTATGTAGCATTTATGGATCTGGAGAAGGCATATGATAGAGCTGATAGAGATGCTCTGTGGAAGGTATTAAGAATATATGGTGTGGGAGGCAAGTTGTTAGAAGCAGTGAAAAGTTTTTATCGAGGATGTAAGGCATGTGTACGTGTAGGAAGAGAGGAAAGTGATTGGTTCTCAGTGAATGTAGGTTTGCGGCAGGGGTGTGTGATGTCTCCATGGTTGTTTAATTTGTTTATGGATGGGGTTGTTAGGGAGGTGAATGCAAGAGTTTTGGAAAGAGGGGCAAGTATGAAGTCTGTTGGGGATGAGTGAGCTTGGGAAGTGAGTCAGTTGTTGTTCGCTGATGATACAGCGCTGGTGGCTGATTCATGTGAGAAACTGCAGAAGCTGGTGACTGAGTTTGGTAAAGTGTTTGAAAGAAGAAAGTTAAGAGTAAATGTGAATAAGAGCAAGGTTATTAGGTACAGTAGGGTTGAGGGTCAAGTCAATTGGGAGGTGAGTTTGAATGGAGAAAAACTGGAGGAAGTGAAGTGTTTTAGATATCTGGGAGTGGATCTGGCAGCAGATGGAAACATGGAAGCGGAAGTGGATCATAGGGTGGGGGAGGGGGCGAAAATTCTGGGAGCCTTGAAGAATGTGTGGAAGTCGAGAACATTATCTCGGAAAGCAAAAATGGGTATGTTTGAAGGAATAGTGGTTCAAACAATGTTGTATGGTTGCGAGGCGTGGACTATGGATAGAGTTGTGCGCAGGAGGATGGATGTGCTGGAAATGAGATGTTTGAGGACAATGTGTGGTGTGAGGTGGTTTGATCGTGTAAGTAACGTAAGGGTAAGAGAGATGTGTGGAAATAAAAAGAGCGTGGTTGAGAGAGCAGAAGAGGGTGTTTTGAAATGGTTTGGTCACATGGAGAGAATGAGTGAGGAAAGATTGACCAAGAGGATATATGTGTCGGAGGTGGAGGGAACGAGGAGAAGAGGGAGACCAAATTGGAGGTGGAAAGATGGAGTGAAAAAGATTTTGTGTGATCGGGGCCTGAACATGCAGGAGGGTGAAAGGAGGGCAAGGAATAGAGTGAATTGGAGCGATGTGGTATACCGGGGTTGACGTGCCGTCAGTGGATTGAATCAAGGCATGTGAAGCGTCTGGGGTAAACCTTGGAAAGCTGTGTAGATATGTATATTTGCGTGTGTGGACGTATGTATATACATGTGTATGGGGGTGGGTTGGGCCATTTCTTTCGTCTGTTTCCTTGCGCTGCCTCGCAAACGCGGGAGACAGAGACAAAGCAAAAAAAAAAAAGAAAAAAAAAAAATATATATATATATATATATATATATATATATATATATATATATATATATATATATATATATATATATATATATATATATATATATATATATATATACGTATATATATTTTTTTTTCATACTATTCGCCATTTCCCGCGATAGCGAGGTAGCGTTAAGAACAGAGGACTGGGCCTTTGAGGGAATATCCTCACCTGGCCCCCTTCTCTGTTCCTTCTTTTGGAAAATTAAAAAAAAAACGAGAGGGGAGGATTTCCAGCCCCCCGCTCCCTTCCCTTTTAGTCGCCTTCTACGACATGCAGGGAATACGTGGGAAGTATTCTTTCTCCCCTATCCCCAGGGATAATATATATATATATATATATATATATATATATATATATATATATATATATATATATATATATATATATATATATATATATATATATATATATATATATATATTACACAGATATAAATTTGTTGAGTATTCCTGGTAGATTATATGGGAGGGTGTTGATTGAGAGGGTGAAGGCATGTACAGAGCATCAGATTGGGGAAGAGCAGTGTGGTTTCAGAAGTGGTAGAGGATGTGTGGATCACATGTTTGCTTTGAAGAATGTATGTGAGAAATACTTAGAAAAGCAAATGGATTTGTATGTAGCATTTATGGATCTGGAGAAGGCATATGATAGAGTTGATAGAGATGCTCTGTGGAAGGTACTAAGAATATATGGTGTGGGAAGCAAATTGTTAGAAGCAGTGAAAAGTTTTTATCGAGGATGTAAGGCATTTGTACGTGTAGGAAGAAAGGAAAGTGATTGGTTCTCAGTGAATGTAGGTTTGCGGCAGGGATGTGTGATGTCTCCATGGTTGTTTAATTTGTTTATGGATGGGGTTGTTAGGGAGGTGAATGCAAGAGTTTTGGAAAGAGGGGCAAGTATGCAGTCTGTTGGGGATGAATGAGCTTGGGAAGTGAGTCAGTTTTTGTTCGCTGATGATACAGCGCTGGTGGCTGATTCACGTGAGAAACTACAGAAGCTGGTGACTGAGTTTGGTAAAGTGTGTGAAAGTAGAAACTTAAGAGTAAATGTGAATAAGATTAAGGTTATTAGGTACAGTAGGATTGAGGGTCAAGTCAATTGGGAGATAAGTTTGTATGGAGAAAAGCTAGAGGAAGTAAAGTGTTTTAGATATCTGGGAGTGGATCTGGCAGCGGAAGGAACCATGGAAGCGGAAATGAACCATAGTGTGGGGGAGGGGGCGAAAATCCTGGGAGCCTTGAAGAATGTGTGGAAATCGAGAACATTATATCCGGAAGCAAAAATGGCTATATTTGAAGGAATAGTGGTTCCAACAATGTTGTATGGTTGCGAGGCGTGGGCTATTGATAGAGTAGTGCGCAGGAGGGTGGATGTGCTGGAAATGAGATGTTTGAGTACAATATGTGGTGTGAGGTGGTTTGATCGAGTAAGTAGTATAAGGGTAAGAGAGATGTGTGGAAATAAGAAGAGCGTGGTTGAGAGAGCAGAAGAGGGTGTTTTGAAATGTTTTGGGCATATGGAGAGAATAAGTGAGGAAAGACTGACAAAGAGGATATATGTGTCAGAGGTGGAGAGAACGAAGAGAAGTGGGAGACCAAATTGGAGATGGAAAGATGAAGTGAAAAAGATTTTGAGTGATCGGGGCCTGAACATGCAGGAGGGTGAAAGGCGTTCAAGGACTAGAGTGAATTGGAACGATGTGGTATACCGGGGTCTACGTGCTGTCATTGGATTGAACCAGGGCATGTGAAGCGTCTGGGGTAAACCATGGAAAGTTCTGTGGGGCCTAGATGTGGAAAGGGAGCTGTGGTTTCGGTGCAGTATACATGACAGCTAGAGACTGAGTATAAACGAATGTGGCCTTTGTTGTCTTTTTCCTATCGCTACCTCGCTCACATGCGGGGGGAGGGGGTTGTTATTTCATGTGTGGCGGGGTGGCGACGGAAATGAATAAGGGCAGACAGTATGAATTATGTACATGTGTATATATGTATATGTCTCTGTGTGTATATATATGTTTACATTGAAATGTATAGGTATGTATATGTGCGTATGTGGACGTGTATGTATATGCATGTGTATGTGGGTGGGTTGAGCCTTTCTTTCGTATGTTTTCTTGCTCTACCTAGCTAATGCGGGAGACAGCGACAAAGTATAATAAAAGATGATAATAATATTGATTTTTCTTATTTATTATACTAAACTGCTGTCTTCTGCGTCAGCGAGGTAGCGCAGGCAAACAGACGAGGAATGGCCCAACCCACCCACATACACATGTATATACATACACGTCCACACATGCACATATACGTACATATACATCTCAACGTAAACATACATATCCATACTCAGACATACACATATATACACATGTACATATCCATACTTGCTGCCTTCATCCATTTACATCGCCACCCCGCCACACACGAAATAGCATCCCCCCGCCCTTCCATTGAGGCAGCGCCAGGAACAGACAGAAAGGCCACATCCGTTCACACTCAGTCTCTACCTGTCATGTGTAATGTAACGAAGCCACAGCTCCCTTTCCACATCCAGGCCCCACAGACCTTTCCATGGCTTATCCCAGACGTTTCACATGCCCTGGTTCAATCCATTGACAGCACAACGACCCCGGTACACCACATTGTTCCAATTCACTCTATTCCTTGTACGCCTTTCATCCTCCTGTATGTTCAAGCCCCCATCATTCAAATTCTTTTTCACTCCATCCTTCCACATCCAATTTAGTCTCACGCTACTCTTTCTTCCCTCCTCTTTAATAATCTTTCCTCACTCATTCTTTCCATATGTCCAAACAATTTCAACACACCCTCTTCTGCTCTCTCAACCACACTCTTTTTATTACCACACATCTCTCTTACCCTTTCATTACTCACTCGATCAAACCACCTCACACAACATATTGGCCTCAGACATTTCAGTTCCAACACATCCACCTTCCTCCGCACAATCCTATCTATAGCCAATGCCTCGCAACCATAAAACATTGTTCGAACCACTATTCCTTCAAACATACCCATTTTTGCTCTCCAAGATAACGTTCGCACCTTCCACGCATTCTTCAATGCACCCAGAACCTTCGCTCCCTTCCCCACCCTGTGACTCACTTCCGCTTCCATGGTTCCATCCGCTGCTAAGGCCACTCCCAGATATCTAAATCACTTCACTTCCTGCATTTTTTATACATTCAAACTTACCTCCCACTTAATTTGTCCCTCAATCCTACTGAACCTAATAACCTTGCTCTTATTCACATTTACTCTCAACTTTCTTCTTTCACACACTTTACCAAACTCAATCACCAATTTCTGCAGTTTCTCACCCAAATCAGCCCCTAGCGGTGTATCATCAGCGAACAACAACTGACACTTCCCAAGCCTACTCATCCACAACAGACAGAATACATGCCCTTCTCTCCAAAACTCTTGCATTCACCTCCCTAACAACGCTATGCATAAACAAATTGAACAGCCATGAATACATCACGCACTCCTGCCGCAAACCGACATTCATTGGGAACCAATCACTTTCCTCTCTTCCTACTCGTACACATGCCTTACATCCTTAGTGAAAAAAAAGTGAGCTTGGAAAGGAGACGTGTGTGCGGAAGTACCAGGAGAGATTGAGTGCAGAGTGGCAAAAGGTGAGAGCAAATGACGTAAGGAGAGTGGGGGAGGAATGGGATGTATTTAGGGAAGCAGTGATGCCCTGCGCAAAAGATGCTTGTGGCATGATTAAAAGAGGTAGTGAATGGTGGGATGAAAAAGCAAGATTGTTAGTGAAAGAGAAGAGAGTGGCTTTTGGACGATTTTTGGAGGTAAGTAGTGCAATTGACTGGGAGATGTACAAAAGAAAGCGGGAGCAGGTCAAGAGAAGGTGCTAGAGGTGAAAAAGAGGACATATGAAAGATGGGGTGAGAGTGTATCATTAGATTTTAGGGAGAATAAAAAGATTTTTGGAAGGAGATAAATAAAGTGCGTAAGACAAGAGAACTAATGGGAACATCGGTGAAAAGGGCGAACGGGGAGGTAATAGCAAGTACTGATGAAGTGAGAAGGGTACGGAGTAAGTATCTTGAAGGTTTGCTGAATGTGTTTGATGATAGAGTGGCCGATATAGGGTGTTTTGGTCGGGGTGGTGTGCGAAGTGAGAGAGTCATCGAAAATGGTTTGGTGAACTGAGAATATATATATATATATATATATATATATATATATATATATATATATATATATATATATATATATATATATATATATATATATATATATATATATATATATATATATATATATAGCCCACGCCGCACAACCATATAACATTGTTGGAACCACTATTCCTTCAAACATACCCATTTTTGCTTTCCGAGACAATGTTCTCGCCTTCCACACATTTTTCAACGCTTCCAGAACTTTCACCCTCTCCCCAACTCTGTGACTAACTTCCTCTTCCATGGTTCCATCCGCTGCCAAATCCACTCCCAGATATCTAAAACACTTCACTTCCTCCAGTTTCTCTCCGTTTAAACTTACCTTCCAATTGACTTGTCCCTCAACCCTACTGTACTTAATAACCTTGCCCTTATTCTCATTTACTCTCAGCTTCCTTCTTTCACACACTTTACCAAACTCAGTCACCAGCTTCTGCAGTTTCTCACAAGAATCAGCCACCAGCGCTGTATCATCAGCGAATAACAACTGAACCACTTCCCAAACCCTCTCATTCACAATTGCCCCTCTCTCCAAAACTCCCTTTATTCGCCTCCTTAACAACTCCATCCATAAACAATCTAAACAACCATAGAGACATCACACACCCCTGCCGCAAACCGACATTCACTGAGGACCAATCACTTTCCTCTCTTCCTACTCGTGCACATGCCTAACATCCTCGATAAAGACATTTCACTGCTTCTAGCAACTTGCCTACCAAAATATATACTCTAAATTCCTTCCACAGAGCATCTCTATCAACTCTATCATATGCCTTTTCCAGATCCATAAATGCCACATACAAATCCATTTGTTTTCTAAGTATTTCCCACATACATTCTTCAAAGCAAACACCTGACCCACACATCCTATACCACTTCTGAAACCACACTGCTCTTCCCCAATCTGATGCTCCATACATGCCTTCACCCTCTCAGTCAATACGTCCCATATAATTTCTCAGGAATACTCAAAAAACTTATACATCTGTAATTTGAACACTCACCTTTATCACCTTTACCTTTGTATGATGGCACTCTGCATGTACTCCGCCAATCCTCAGGCACTTCACCATGAGCCATACATACAGTGAATATCCTCACCAACCAGTCAACAACACAGTCACCCCCTATTTTATAAATTCCAATGCAATACTATCCAAACCCGGCGCCTTGCCGGCTTTTATCTTCCGCAAAGCTTTCACTACCTCTTCTCTTTTTACCAAACCATACTCCCTGACCCTCTCACTTCGCACTCCATCTCGACCAAAACACCCTATACCTGCCACTCTATCATCAAGCACATTCAACAGACCTTCAAAATACTGTCTCCATCTCCTTCTCACATCACCACTACTTATTATTACCACCCCATTAGCCCCCTTCACCGATGTTCCCATTTGTTCTCTTATCTTACGCACTATATTTGCCTCCTTCCAAAACATCTTTTTATTCTCCTTAAAGTTTAGTGATACTCTCTCACCCCAATTCATTTGCACTATTTCCCTACAAAAATCGTCCAAATACCTCTCTATTCTCTATCATTAATAATCTTCATTCTTCATGCCCACCTACCACGCTTCTCATGCGACAAGCATCTCTTGCGAAAGCCATCACTGCTTCCCTAAATACATCCCATTCTTCCCTCAGCTCCCTTACATCCAATGTATATATATATATATATATATATATATATATATATATATATTTATATATATATATATATATATATTTTTTTTTTTCTTTTTTTTGCTTTGTCGCTGTCTCCCGCGTTTGCGAGGTAGCGCAAGGAAACAGACGAAAGAAATGGCCAAACCCACCCCCATACACATGCCTTGATTCAATCCACTGACAGCACGTCAACCCCGGTATACCACATCGCTCCAATTCACTCTATTCTTTGCCCTCCTTTCACCCTCCTGCATGTTCAGGCCCCGATCACACAAAATCTTTTTCACTCCATCTTTCCACCTCCAATTTGGTCTCCCTCTTCTCCTCGTTCCCTCCACCTCCGACACATATATCCTCTTGGTCAATCTTTCCTCACTCATTCTCTCCATGTGACCAAACCATTTCAAAACACCCTCTTCTGCTCTCTCAACCACGCTCTTTTTATTTCCACACATCTCTCTTACCCTTACGTTACTTACTCGATCAAACCACCTCACACCACACATTGTCCTCAAACATCTCATTTCCAGCACATCCATCCTCCTGCGCACAACTCTATCCATAGTCCACGCCTCGCAACCATACAACATTGTTTGAACCACTATTCCTTCAAACATACCCATTTTTGCTTTCCGAGATAATGTTCTCGACTTCCACACATTCTTCAAGGCTCCCAGAATTTTCGCCCCCTCCCCCACCCTATGATCCACTTCCGCTTCCATGGTTCCATCCGCTGCCAGATCCACTCCCAGATATCTAAAACACTTCACTTCCTCCAGTTTTTCTCCATTCAAACTCACCTCCCAATTGAATTGACCCTCAACCCTACTGTACCTAATAACCTTGCTCTTATTCACATTTACTCTTAACTTTCTTCTTTCACACACTTTACCAAACTCAGTCACCAGCTTCTGCAGTTTCTCACATGAATCAGCCACCAGCGCTGTATCATCAGCGAACAACAACTGACTCACTTCCCAAGCTCTTTCATCCCCAACAGACTTCATACTTGCCCCTCTTTCCAAAACTCTTGCATTCACCTCCCTAACAACCCC
Organism: Panulirus ornatus; assembly: GCF_036320965.1. Lineage (NCBI taxonomy): Eukaryota > Metazoa > Arthropoda > Malacostraca > Decapoda > Palinuridae > Panulirus > Panulirus ornatus. The sequence goes on along the minus strand of NC_092242.1, from coordinate 48,074,632 downwards.
ATCCATAAACAAATTAAACAACCATGGAGACATCACACACCCCTGCCACAAACCTACATTCACTGAGAACCAATCACTTTCCTCTCTTCCTACACGTACATATGCCTTACATCCTCGATAAAACCTTTTCACTGCTTCTAACAACTTGCCTCCCACACCATATATTCTTAATACCTTCCACAGAGCATCTCTATCAACTCTATCATATGCCTTCTCCAGATCCATAAATGCTACATAAAAATCCATTTGCTTTTCTAAGTATTTCTCACATACATTCTTCAAAGCAAACACCTGGGGATACGGGTGAAAGAATATTTCCCATGCATTCCTCGCGTGTCGTAGAAAGCGACTAGAGGGGACGGGAGCGGGGGGCCAGAAATCCTCCCCTCCTTGTATTTTTTTTTTAACTTTCTAAAATGGGAAACAGAAGAAGGAGTCAATCGGGGAGTGCTCATCCTCCTCGAAGGCTCAGATTGAGGTGCCTAAATGTGCGTGGATGTAACCAAGATGTGAAAAAAGTAGAGATAGGTAGTATGTTTGAGGAAAGGAACCTGGATGTTTTGGCTCTGAGTGAAACGAAGCTCAAGGGTAAAGGGGAAGAGTGGTTTGGGAATGTCTTGGGAGTAAAGTCAGGGGTTAGTGAGAGGAAAAGAGCAAGGGAAGGAGTAGCAGTACTCCTGAAACAAGAGTTGTGAAAGTATGTGATAGAATGTAAGAAAGTAAATTCTCGATTAATATGGGTAAAACTGAAAGTTGATGGAGAGAGATGGGTGATTATTGGTGCATATGCACCTGGGCATGAGAAGAAAGATCATGAGAGGCAAGTGTTTTGGGAGCAGCAGTGGTTTTGATGCACGATACCGGGTTATAGTGTTGGGTGATTTGAATGCAAAGGTGAGTAATGTGGCAGTTGAGGGAATAATTGGTATACATGGGGTGTTCAGTGTTGTAAATGGAAATGGTGAAGAGCTTGTAGATTTATGTGCTGAAAAAGGACTGATGATTGGGAATACCTGGTTTAAAAAGCGAGATACACATAAGTATACTTATGTAAGTAGGAGAGATGGCCAGAGAGCGTTATTGGATTACGTGTTAATTGACAGGCGCGCGAAAGAGAGACTTTTGGATGTTAATGTGCTGAGAGGTGCAACTGGAGGGATGTCTGATCATTATCTTGTGGAGGCTAAGGTGAAGATTTGTATGTGTTTTCAGAAAAGAAGGGTGAATGTTGGGGTGAAGAGGGTGGTGAGAGTAAGTGAGCTTGGGAAGGAGACTTGTGTGAGGAAGTACCAGGAGAGACTGAGTACAGAATGGAAAAAGGTGAGAACAATGGAAGTAAGGGGAGTGGGGGAGGAATGGGATGTATTTAGGGAATCAGTGATGGATTGCGCAAAAGATGCTTGTGGCATGAGAAGAGTGGGAGGTGGGTTGAATTAGAAAGGGTAGTGAGTGGTGGGATGAAGAAGTAAGAGTATTAGTGAAAGAGAAGAGAGAGGCATTTGGACGATTTTTGCAGGGAAAAAATGCAATTGAGTGGGAGACGTATAAAAGAAAGAGACAGGAGGTCAAGAGAAAGGTGCAAGAGGTGAAAAAAAGGGCAAATGAGAGTTGGGGTGAGAGAGTATCATTAAATTTTAGGGAAAATAAAAAGATGTTCTGGAAGGAGGTAAATAAAGTGCGTAAGACAAGGGAGCAAATGGGAACTTCAGTGAAGGGCCCAAATGGGGAGGTGATAACAAGTAGTGGTGATGTGAGAAGGAGATGGAGTGAGTACTTTGAAGGTTTGTTGAATGTGTTTGATGATAGAGTGGCAGATATAGGGTGTTTTGGTCGAGGTGGTGTGCAAAGTGCGAGGGTTAGGGAAAATGAGTTGGTAAACATAGAAGAGGTAGCAAAAGCTTTGCGGAAGATGAAAGCCGGCAAGGCAGCAGGTTTGGATGGTATTGCAGTGGAATTTATTAAAAAAGGGGGTGACTGTATTGTTGACTGGTTGGTATGGTTATTTAATGTATGTATGACTCATGGTGAGGTGCCTGAGGATTGGCGGAATGCGTGCATAGTGCCATTGTACAAAGGCAAAGGGGATAAGAGTGAGTGGTCAAATTACAGAGGTATAAGTTTGTTGAGTATTCGTGGCAAATTATATGGGAGGGTATTGATTGAGAGGGTGAAGGCATGTACAGAGCATCTGATTGGGGAAGAGCAGTGTGGTTTCAGAAGTGGTAGAGGATATATATATATATATATATATATATATATATATATATATATATATATATATATATATATATATATATATATATATATATATATATTTTTTTTTTCAAACTATTCGCCATTTCCCGCGTTAGCGAGGTAGCGTTAAGAACAGAGGACTGGGCCATTGAGGGAATATCCTGACCTGGCCCCCTTCTCTGTTCCTTCTTTTGGAAAATTAAAAAAAATTGAGAGGGGAGGATTTCCAGCCCCCCACTCCCTCCCCTTTTTGTCGCCTTCTACAACACGCAGGGAATACGTGGGAAGTATTCTTTCTCCCCTATCCCCAGGGATAATATATATATATATATATATATATATATATATATATATATATATATATATATATATATATATATATATATATATATATATATTGTTGGAACCACTATTCCTTCAAACATACCCATTTTTGCAACTGACTCACTTCCCAAGCTCTCTCATCCCCAACAGACTTCATACTTGCCCCTCTTTCCAAAACTCTTGCATTTACCTCCCTAACAACCCCATCCATAAACAAATTAAACAACCATGGAGACATCACACACCCCTGCCGCAAACCTACATTCACTGAGAACCAATCACTTTCCTCTCTTCCTACACGTACACATGCCTTACATCCTCGATAAAAACTTTTCACTGCTTCTAACAACTTTCCTCCCACACCATATATTCTTAATACCTTCCACAGAGCATCTCTATCAACTCTATCATATGCCTTCTCCAGATCCATAAATGCTACATACAAATCCATTTGTATATATATATATATATATATATATATATATATATATATATATATATAAATAATATAAATATATATATATATATATATATATATATATATATATATATATCCCTGGGGATAGGGGAGAAAGAATACTTCCCACGTATTCCCTGCGTGTCGTAGAAGGCGACTAAAAGGGAAGGGAGTGGGGGGCTGGAAATCCTCCCCTCTCTCTTTTTTTTTTTTTTTTTTTTTTCCAAAAGAAGGAACAGAGAAGAGGGTCAGGTGAGGATATTCCCTCAAGGGCCCAGTCCTCTGTTCTTAACGCTACCTCGCTATTGCGGGAAATAGCGAATAGTATGAAAAAAAAAAAAAAAATATATATATATATATATATATATATATATATATATATATATATATATATATATATATATATTTATATATATATATATATATATATATATATATATATATATATATATATATATATATATATATATATATATATATATATATATATATATATATTCCTATGAGTCCACGGGGAAAATAAAACACGAAAAGCTCCCAAGTGCACTTTCGTGTAATAATCACATCATCAGGGAGACACAAGAGAGGAATATAACAGTCAGTTGATATACATCGAAGAGACGAAGCTAGGACGCCATTTGGTAAACATACGTTGTATGTCTTGGACAATCGCATGTTTACCAGATAGCGTCCTAGCTTCGTCTCTTCGATGTATATCAACTGACTTATATATTTCTCTCTTGTGTCTTCCCTAATGATGCGGTTATTACGCATAAATGCACTTGGGAACTCATCGTGTTTCATTTTCATATATATATATATATATATATATATATATATATATATATATATATATATATATATATATATATATATATATATATATATATATATATATATATATATTATCCCTGGGGATAGGGGATTAAGAATACTTCCCACGTATTCCCTGCGTGTCGTAGAAGGCGACTAAAAGGGGAGGGAGCGGGGGGGTGGAAATCCTCCCCTCTCGTTTTTTCTTTTTTTTTAATTTTCCAAAAGAATGAACAGAGGCGGCCAGGTGAAGATATTCCAAAAAAGGCCCAGTCCTCTGTTCCTAACGCTACCTCGCTAACGCGGGAAATGGCGAATAGTTTAAAAGAAAGAAGAATATATATATATATATATATATATATATATATATATATATATATATATATATATATATATATATATATATATATATATATCACGATTGAGTGTGTGATCAAGTGGATTACTTTTAATCCACGGGGAAATGAAACACGATAAGTTCCCAAGTGCACTTTCGTGTGATAATTACATCATCAGGGGAGATTCTTACACGAAAGTGCACTTGGGAACTTACCGTGTTTCATTTTCCCCGTGGACTTAGAGGAATATTCTTAAGCACGCGCAAAATTGTGATACTTTATATATATATATATATATATATATATATATATATATATATATATATATATATATATATATATATATATATATATATATATATATATATATATATATATATATATATATATATATATATATTTGCATTCATCCAGGTTAATAAAGTGGACATCTGCGACTAAGTCTGTCTGTTACATCGTCATCATGTCGGACAATTTTAGATCAACAGGATTTACTGATGGCTATCACTGTAGTCTGCTGGGCTGACCACAACAGCCTACGGCCACTACCTCCCCAACTTATAGATTTCGCAGGGACCCACCAGCGTTGGTATGTGTCATTTGTATTAAAATATAAACATATTGACAGTGGAACAATAGATAAGGAACAATGATCCGTAGAGAATTTCCTGGAAAAATGGTAGATTGAAAGAACATTCCAAAACCTTCGTCAATAAATCCTTGAATAAACGCTAAGCAAGTTTTGCTGTTTTAGCAGGGAGAGAGACAAGGGGTCCTGCCAGCTAAACCTCCAGGGGGCGCGGGGGTCGCGGCTCCCCCCGGACCCCCTGCCAGTCACTGAGTCAATCAGGGACAGCCAGGTCACCACACACCACACTGGCCGACCCAACTTTTACTGTCTTACTGGAGACCTGCTCTGCTGGGACAGGTGTTGGTGGAGACCTGCTCTGCTGGGACAGGTGTTGGTGGAGATCTGCTCTGCTGGGGCAGTTGTTGGTGGAGACCTGCTATGCTGGGACATCTGTTGGTGGAGACCTGCTCTGCTGTGACAGGTGTTGGTGGAGACCTGCTCTGCTGGCACAGGTGTTGGTGGAGACCTGCTCTGCCGGCACAGGTTTTGGTGGAGACCTGCTCTGCTGGCACAGGTGTTGGTGGAGACCTGCTCTGCTGGGACAGGTGTTGGTGGAGACCTGCTCTGCTGGGACAGGTGTTGGTGGAGATCTGCTCTGCTGGGACAGTTGTTGGTGGAGACCCTGCACTGCTGGGACAGGTGCTGGTGGAGACCTGCACTGCTGGGACAGATGTTGGTGGAGACCTGCACTGCTGGGACAGGTGTTGGTGGAGACCTGCACTGCTGGGACAGGTGTTGATGGAGACCTGCACTGCTGGGACAGGTGTTGGTGGAGACCTGCACTGCTGGGACAGGTGTTGGTGGAGACCTGCACTGCTTGGACAGGTGTTGGTGGAGACCTGCTCTGCTGGGACAGGTGTTGGTGGAGATCTGCACTGCTGGGACAGGTGTTGGTGGAGACCTGCACTGCTGGGACAGGTGTTGGTGGAGACCTGCACTGCTTGGACAGGTGTTGGTGGAGATCTGCACTGGTGGGACAGGTGTTGGTGGAGACCTGCACTGCTGGGACAAGTGTTGATGGAGACCTGCACTGCTGGGACAGGTGTTGGTGGAGACCTGCACTGCTGGGACAGGTGTTGGTGGAGACCTGCTCTGCTGGGACAGGTGTTGGTGGAGACCTGCACTGCTAGGACAGGCGTTGGTGGAGACCTGCACTGCTGGGACAGGTGTTGGTGGAGACCTGCGCTGCTGGGACAGGTGTTGGAGGAGACCTGCTCCGCTGGGACAGGTGTTGGTGGAGACCTACACTGCTGGGACAGGTGTTGATGGAGACCTGCACCGCTAGGACAGGTGTTGGAGGAGACCTGCTCTGCTGGGACAGGTGTTGGTGGAGACCTGCACTGCTAGGGCAGGTGTTGGTGGAGACCTGCACTGCTGGGACAGATGTTGGTGGAGACCTGCACTGCTGGGGTAGGTGTTGATGGAGACCTGCTCTGCTGGGACAGGTTTTGGTGGAGATCTGCACTGCTGCGACAGGTGTTGGTGGAGACCTGCTCTGCTGGGACAGGTGTTGGTGGAGATCTGCTCTGCTGGCACAGGTGTTGGTGGAGACCTGCTCTGCTGGCACAGGTCATGGTGGAGACCTGCTCTGCTGGGACAGGTGTTGGTGGAGACCTGCACTGCTGGGACAGGTGTTGGTGGAGACCTGCACTGCTGGGACAGGTGTTGGTGGAGACCTGCACTGCTGGGACAGGTGTTGGTGGAGACCTGCACTTCTGGGACAGGTGCTGGTGGAGACCTGCACCGCTGGGACAGTTGTTGGTGGAGACCTGCTCTGCTGGGACAGGTGTTGGTGGAGACCTGCACTGCTTGGACAGGTGTTGGTGGAGACCTGCTCTGCTGGGACAGGTGTTGATGGAAACCTGCACTGCTGGGACAGTTGTTGGTGGAGACCTGCACTGCTGGGATAGGTGTTGGTGGAGACCTGCACTGCTGAGACAAGTGTTGTTGGAGACTTACACTGCTGGGACAGGTGTTGGTGGAGACCTGCACTGCTGAGACAAGTGTTGTTGGAGACTTGCACTGCTGGGACAGGTGTTGATGGAGACCTGCACTGCTGGTACAAGTGTTGGTGGAGACTTGGACTGCTGGGACAGGTGTTGATGGAGACCTGCATTGCTGGGACAGGTATCAATGGAGACCTTCACTTCTGGGACAGGTATTGATGGAGGCCTGCACTACTGATGCAGGTGTTGATGGAGACATGCACTGCTGGGACAGGTGTTGGTAGGGACCTACACTACTGATGAAGATGCTGGTGGAGACCCTGCTCTACAAAGGCAAGTGTTAGTGGAGACCCTGCACTGGGGGAGGTGTTGTGGGAACCCGTAGTAGAGCAAGTGTTGGTGGGAACTGGGGCATGTGTTAGTGGGGATCACACGCTTGGGGGAGTAGTTGGTGGGGATCCCACCTTGGGGCAGGTGTAGGTGGGGACCCGGAACTGAGGCAGGTGTCGGTGGGGTCCCACACTTGGGTAGGTGCTGATGGGTATCGTGCCCTGAGGGAGGTGTTGGTAGGGACACCGTAATGGGACAGATGCTGGTAGGAGCCAGCTATGGGGCAGGTGTCGCTGGGGACCATCCAGTCAGGGAGGGTGACGGTGGGGAAAGTGGTGGTAGATGATGGTAAAAGAGGTGGTGGTAGATGATGGTAGGGGAAGTGGTGATAGATGATGGCAAAAGAGGTGGTGGTAGATGATGGTAGGGGTAGTGGTGGTAGATGATGGTAGGGGAAGTGGTGGTAGATGATGGAAAGGAAGGTGGTGGTAGTATTAGTTACAATCTAGATACAAAAAATAGAAACAAAAATAAAGAAAAATTACAGTTGAGCAAACACAGAAGAACAATATATAAACGCGGTAGGTAGGAATATAGAAAGACCATCATTAAATACACTAAGTTGGGCCAAGCGAGACTATTTCATTTCGGTGGATAGGGGAAAAAGAATACTGCCTACGTATTCCCTGCGTGCCGTAGAAGGCGACATAAAGGGGAGGGAGCAGGGGGTGGAAATCCTCCCCTCCCGTTTTTATTTTAACAAAAGAAGGAACAGAGAAGGGCGCTAAGTGAGGATATTCCCTCTAAGTCTCAGTTCTCTATTCTTCACGATACCTTGGTAACACGGGAATGGCGAATATATATGAAATATATATATATATATATATATATATATATATATATATATATATATATATATATATATATATATATTTTTTTTTTTTTTTTCAAACTATTCGCCATTTCCCGCATTAGCGAGGTAGCGTTAAGAACAGAGGACTGGGCCGTTGAGGGAATACCCTCACCTGGCCCAGTTCTCTGTTCCTTCTTTTGGAAAAAAAAAAAAAAAAAAAAAAAAATATATATATATATGTATATATATATGTATATATATATATATATATATATATATATATATATATATATATATATATATATATATATATATATATATATTTTTTTTTTTTTATTTTTTTTTTGCTTTGTCGCTGTCTCCCGCGTTTGCGAGGTAGCGCAAGGAAACAGACGAAAGAAATGGCCCAACCCACCCCCATACACATGTACATACATACGTCCACACACGCAAATATACGTACCTACACAGCTTTCCATGGTTTACCCCAGACACTTCACATGCCCTGATTCAATCCACTGACAGCACGTCAACCCCGGTATACCACATCGCTCCAATTCACTCTATTCCTTGCCATCCTTTCACCCTCCTGCATGTTCAGGCCCCGATCACACAAAATCTTTTTCACTCCATCTTTCCACCTCCAATTTGGTCTCCCTCTTCTCCTCGTTCCCTCCACCTCCGACACATATATCCTCTTGGTCAATCTTTCCTCACTCATTCTCTCCATGCGCCCAAACCATTTCAAAACACCCTCTTCTGCTCTCTCAACCACGCTCTTTTTATTTCCACACATCTCTCTTACCTTTACGTTACTTACTCGATCAAACCACCTCACACCACACATTGTCCTCAAACATCTCATTTCCAGCACATCCATCCTCCTGCGCACAACTCTATCCATAGCCCACGCCTCGCAACCATACAACATTGTTGGAACCACTATTCCTTCAAACATACCCATTTTTGCTTTCCGAGATAATGTTCTCGACTTCCACACATTCTTCAAGGCTCCCAGAATTTTCGCCCCCTCCCCCACCCTATGATCCACTTCCATATACATATATATATATGTATACATATATATATATATATATATATATATATATATATATATATATATATATATATATATATATATATATATATATATATATATATATATATATATATATATATATATATATATATATATATTCATATATATATATGTCTGATGACAGAGTGGCAGATATAGGGTGTTTGGGTCGAGGTGGTGTGCAAAGTGAGAGGGTTAGGGAAAATGATTTGGTAAACAGAGAAGAGGTAGTAAAAGCTTTGCGGAAGATGAAAGCCGGCAAGGCAGCAGGTTTGGATGGTATTGCAGTGGAATTTATTAAAAAAGGGGGTGACTGTATTGTTGACTGGTTGGTAAGGTTATTTAATGTATGTATGACTCATGGTGAGGTGCCTGAGGATTGGCGGAATGCGTGCATAGTGCCATTGTACAAAGGCAAAGGGGATAAGAGTGAGTGCCCAAATTACAGAGGTATAAGTTTGTTGAGTATTCCTGGTAAATTATATGGGAGGGTATTGATTGAGAGGGTGAAGGCATGTACAGAGCATCAGATTGGGGAAGAGCAGTGTGGTTTCAGAAGTGGTAGAGGATGTGTGGATCAGGTGTTTGCTTTGAAGAATGTATGTGAGAAATACTTAGAAAAGCAAATGGATTTGTATGTAGCATTTATGGATCTGGAGAAGGCATATGATAGAGTTGATAGAGATGCTCTGTGGAAGGTATTAAGAATATATGGTGTGGGAGGCAAGTTGTTAGAAGCAGTGAAAGGTTTTTATCGAGGATGTAAGGCATGTGTACGTGTAGGAAGAGAGGAAAGTGATTGGTTCTCAGTGAATGTAGGTTTGCGGCAGGGGTGTGTGATGTCTCCATTGTTGTTTAATTTGTTTATGGATGGGGTTGTTAGGGAGGTAAATGCAAGAGTCTTGGAAAGAGGGGCAAGTATGAAGTCTGTTGGGGATGAGAGAGCTTGGGAAGTGAGTCAGTTGTTGTTCGCTGATGGTACAGCGCTGGTGGCGGATTCATGTGAGAAACTGCAGAAGCTGGTGACGGAGTTTGGTAAAGTGTGTGGAAGAAGAAAGTTAAGAGTAAATGTGAATAAGAGCAAGGTTATTAGGTACAGTAGGGTTGAGGGTCAAGTCAATTGGGAGGTGAGTTTGAATGGAGAAAAACTGGAGGAAGTGAAGTGTTTTAGATATCTGGGAGTGGATCTGTCAGCGGATGGAACCATGGAAGCGGAAGTGGATCATAGGGTGGGGGAGGGGGCGAAAATTTTGGGAGCCTTGAAAAATGTGTGGAAGTCGAGAACATTATCCCGGAAAGCAAAAATGGGTATGTTTGAAGGAATAGTGGTTCCAACAATGTTGTATGGTTGCGAGGCGTGGGCTATGGATAGAGTTGTGCGCAGGAGGATGGATGTGCTGGAAATGAGATGTTTGAGGACAATGTGTGGTGTGAGGTGGTTTGATCGAGTAAGTAACGTAAAGGTAAGAGAGATGTGTGGAAATAAAAAGAGCGTGGTTGAGAGAGCAGAAGAGGGTGTTTTGAAATGGTTTGGGCACATGGAGAGAATGAGTGAGGAAAGATTGACCAAGAGGATATATGTGTCGGAGGTGGAGGGAACGAGGAGAAGAGGGAGACCAAATTGGAGGTGGAAAGATGGAGTGAAAAGGATTTTGTGTGACCGGGGCCTGAACATGCAGGAGGGTGAAAGGAGGGCAAGGAATAGAGTGAATTGGAGCGATGTGGTATACAGGGGTTGACGTGCTGTCAGTGGATTGAATCAAGGCATGTGAAGCGTCCGGGGTAAACCATGGAAAGCTGTGTAGGTATGTATATTTGCGTGTGTGGACGTGTGTATGTACATGTGTATGGGGGGGGGTTGGGCCATTTCTTTCGTCTGTTTCCTTGCGCTACCTCGCAAACGCGGGAGACAGCGACAAAGTATAAAAAAAAAAAAAAAAAAAAAGAATATATATATATATATATATATATATATATATATATATATATATATATATATATATATATATATATATATATATATATATATATATATATATAAGAGCTCCACACTGTATATAATTGGGCTACTAATATTGTACACTTACTGTGATAATGATGTAGATATAGAGGACATGGTGCACTTACAGTTTACATGTCAATTCAATTTCTTTCAGGAAAAATGGTGCACTTATGTTGATCAGTGAACACTACCAGTGAACAAAGAAGAGCTTATGCAGAGGAGAATGGTCGGTAGCCAATTTCAAATAAGGTCAACATAAATATGACCAACTGACGTAGGGAAGCAGGCTAGGGAGGATATCAAGAATTATGAGTTCATGGTGAGGGAGGGTAGTGAAGACAAGGTGATAAGTGTTTAGGGTAACAAGACAACGAGGCCAGTGCATTGCCTGGGTTAGTGAAGACGAGGAGGCCAGTGCATTGCCTGGGTTAGTGAAGACGAGGAGGCCAGTGCAGTGTCTGCTGTAGTGAAAACTATGAGAATCATTGATGATGACGGCACAGATGGTGAGGATGGTCAGAGAGGACAGGCCAGCATCTACAGGTTAGGTCAAGGAGTGCAGTGAGGACAGACATTTTTCACAGTGTTAGCAATAGTGCCTTTGTGTCTGTAGGATGTCAGACACTGTATCCAGGGTCCGTAACTGTAGACTGATCGTATAATGTGAGGGCTATCAGCGTTTGAGGTACGAAATAGACGCCGTTGAACATAAGTCGAGTTTGATATTATATTAAGTGAAAGCGTTACACAGTGGATTTACATGTCAGTTATTTATATTCTATCAGTTCTTTTGAGCTGGACGGTACGACCCTCATGCTCGACGTTACGACCCTTGGGTGTGATTACCTGACCTCCGACATGAGCCTCAAAGGGTCAGGTCATAGGTCTTGCTAATCAATGAGGAAATATCTTAAAAAAATTCGTCCACATTAATCGTGCATATCAGGGAGGTTGACCGCCAGTCATAGGTTGATGGTGTTCGACCCTCGGTAAACTACAGAAGGGAGGAGGAGGAGGAGGAGGAGCAGAGGGGTCGTCCCACTAGCCAAGCCAGCGGCTGATATCGCGTCCAGGAGGGATTTAAGTCCCAAGGAATGTTGCAGCTAATTAGCTCCTAACACTGGTACCGGCTCAGCATACTAGCTCAGCAAATTGAAGTACTTCAGCATACTGGAGCAACTCAGCATACCAGAACATTTCAGCGTTCCTGAACAGTTTAGCATATTAGAACACTCCAGCATAACTAAGACATTCGGTATATCGGAAAGCTTCAGCATAAAGAAGCTCAGTATGCTGAAACTTACTTCAGCATACTGGAACCGTCCGGCATACTGGAGCAATCCACCACGCTGTAGTAGTTCAGCATAATAAAAACTTCAGTTTGATACGTGACCACCAACTAATTTTTTCAGCACTGTCTCCAGTGTTGGTCAATATGAAAGTTGACCAAATTTTAGACCTGCAAATTCTATAATCTTCGTACTGCTCTTAGCAGGCAAGTCTGAGACAACACTGTTAATGAAAAGGACGAAGTTCAACGAAGTTTTAGTAAAACTCTCAAAGCAACAGAGGGAACATATATGCCCATGCTTATCTGTTAATCTTTTTCCAAAACAAAGCTAAAATATTGTAGCGGGGAAATAAACAGTCTGTCATCTTAAAATGACGCACGTAAGAAAATCAAAGATACCAATAACCAACATAATAAAGCAAATTATGTAAATTTGCCAAGAGAAGCTAAGAGTGAACGTCGGAATGAAGTGCATATATTGTTGAAAATAGCAAAATAAAACGCAAGGAGTTTTATAGTTATGTTGGGAGTATGAGAGCCATTACCCAGTCAACAGATCCATTAATTACGGAAAACTGGCGTCTTGGTTCAAGACAACAAAGCCATAGCAAAGATCTTAAATAATTTTTTTGCATCAATATTCACTGCTGAAGACAACTCACGTCCCGAACTCATTTCCATTACCAAACGGGAAAACGTCCTAAACATATCAACATAAAACCTGAAGATATACCATCAACAGTAAATGAAATGAAGTGAATAAAACAGCAGACCCAGATAAGTTCTATCAACGGACGTTGAAAGAGACAGTGAAGCTCTTGACTGGTCTTTTCAATAAGCTTCATGCTCAAGGGAAAGTTCCAGAAGGACGTAAGTTTGCCACTGGAACACCAATATTTAGAAACGAAGAAACGAGAACAGGTTACTCCCCGGAGATTATCATTTAGTTACCTTAACACTAAGAAACTTATAGATATGGTCATACGGGACACCCGCATCAAAGGTTACTAACAAAATTTAAGTCACGTGGTAGTGATGGTGGTTCTACTTCAGTGGTGAGGAAACTGGTTAACCGACCGACCGTAAACAGACAGTAGTGGTCAATGGTCAAGCTCAGAGTGGTTAGACGTGACGAGGGGCGTGCCACAGGGATCAGTTTTGGGACCGGTTCTCTTTCTTATATATATATATATATATATATATATATATATATATATATATATATATATATATATATATATATATATATATATATATATATATATATATATATATATATATATATATCACATACAAACCTCCCACAGCCAGGATTGAACCCGGACCCTTGTGCAGCAGGTGGGAGCGCTCCCGCTAGGCTGTGATCGCCCCTAATAGGGAAATGACTATTCGAATACTATGTACTCGAATACCCCTCGTGTCACGTTGGTGAGCAACGGGGTCTACACTGGTCTTTTCCCATCAGAATCACACAGCCAGCAGATAGCATTTTACCGAACCTAATTGTACAACGCGGAGGTATATGAATAGTGAGATGAAGGGTATTCGAGTACATAGTATTCGAATAGTCATATCCCTATTAAGGGCGATCATAACCCAGCGGTAGTGCTCCCGTCTGTTGCACAGGGGTCCCGGGTTCGATCCTGGCTGTGGGAGGTTTGTATGTTTTCTGGAGGTGCGCCTTCATATTCACTTTGTTCATATATATATATGTATATATATATATATATATATATATATATATATATATATATATATATATATATATATATATATATATATATATATATATATATATATATATATATACTCCCACCACTCCTGTTTCAGGAGTAGCGCTACTCCTTCCCTTGCTCTTGTCCTCTCACCAACCCCCGACTTTACTCCCAAAACATTTCCAAACCACTCTTCCCCTTTACCCTTGAGCTTCGTTTCACTCAGAGCCAAAACATCCAGGTTTCTTTCCTCAAACATACTACCTATCTCTCCTTTTTCTCATCTTGGTTGCATCCACACACATCTAGACACCCCAATCTGAGCCTTCGAGGAGGATGAGCGCTCCCCGCGTGACTCCTCTTTCTGTTTTCCCATTTAGAAAGTTAAGATATTAGGAGGGAAGGGTTTCTAGAAGTGAGAATGTTGGGGTGAAGAGAGTGGTGAGAGTAAATGAGCTTGGAAAAGAGACTTGTGTGAGGAAGTACTAGGAGAGAATGAGTGCAGAATGGAAAAAACGAGGCAGGAGGTCAAGAGAAAGGTGCAAGAGGTGAAAAAAGAGTGCATATGAGAGTTGGGGTAAGGGAGCACCATCAAATTTTTGGGAGAATAAAAAGATGTTTTGGTAGGAGGTAAATAAAGTGCATAAGACAAGAGAACAAATGGGAACATCGGTGAAGGGGGCTAATGGGGAGGTAATAACAAGTAGTGGTGATTTGAGAAGGAGATGGAGTGAGTATTTTGAAGGTTCGTTGAATGTGTTAGATGATAGAGTGGCAGATATTGGGTGTTTTGGTCGAGGTGGTGTGCGAAGTGAGGGGGTCAGGGAGAATGATTTGGTAAACAGATAAGAGGTAGTATATATATATATATATATATATATATATATATATATATATATATATATATATATATATATATATATATATATATATATATATATATATATATATATATATATATATATTTGAGAAGGAGATGGAGTTTGTATTTTGAAGGTTCGTTGAATGTGTTAGATGAATGAGTGGCAGATATAGGGTGTTTTGGTCGAGGTGATGTGCGAAGTGAGAGGGTCAGGGAGAATGATTTGGTAAACAGAGAAGAGGTAGTATATATATATATATATATATATATATATATATATATATATATATATATATATATATATATATATATATATATATATATATATAAATATATATATATATATATATATATATATATATATATATATATATATATATATATATATATATATATATATATCCCTGGGGATAGGGGAGAAAGAATACTTCCCACGTATTCCCTGCGTGTCGTAGAAGGCGACTAAAAGGGGAGGGAGCGGGGGGCTGGAAATCCTCCCCTCTCGTTTTTTTTTTAATTTTCCAAAAGAAGGAACAGAGAGTTGAGCCAGGTGAGGGTATTCCCTCAAGGCCCAGTCCTCTGTTCTTAACGCTACCTCGCTAATGCGGGAAATGGCGAATAGTTTGAAAGAAAAAAGATATATATATATATATATATATATATATATATATATATATATATATATATATATATATATATATATATATATATATGTATATATATATATATATATATATATATATATATATATATATATATATATGACTTGCCTTCATCCAATTTTGTCGCTATCCCGACACACAGGAAATAGCATCCCCCTTCCCCTCCCCTTCAGCGAGGTAGCGCCAAGAAATGGCAACAAAGCCACATTCGTTCACAGTCAGTCTTCAGCTGTCATGTGTAATGCACCGAAACTACCGCTCTCTATCTTCTTCCAGGCCCCACAGACCTTTCCATAGTTTTATTCCACACGCTTCACATGCCCTAATTCAGCTCACTGACAGCACGTCGACCTCGGTATAGGCTACATGATAAGATATGAAAATTTGAAAATCAAACCAGGTTTTGAAATAAATATACAACTAAAACTGAAGCGACAACTGAAATTGAGGTGCAGTTTGATACAGATGTAGAAAAATGACTTTGAATATCGGTAAGTGCAAAGTTTTACTTCTCGTTAGTAAAAACGAGAAAGCAAGCTACAGTATGAATTCTGCTGAGCTACAAACGATAAATGGGGTAAAAGACTTGAGTGTGATAATATTAGGTGACCTAAAGCCAAGAGAGCAACGTAGAGAAGCAGTGAAAAGAAGAAGTAGACGAAGATTTTTTATTTTAAGTCTAGGGAAATCATTCTTACGTTTTACAGGCTGTTCGTACGTCTCCAACTTGAATACTTTGTTCAGTTTTGTTCAGTATATAAATAAATGACATAGGAAGTATGAACAGAGTGCAGCGTCAACCTAACAACATGATTCCCGGGCTGAAAAACAAATCCTTTGAGAGCCGACTAAACGACCTAAAATTTTCTGGCTTCGAAAAGAAAAGTTTAAGAGTTGATCTAATGCAGATACTCGTAGATATCAAAGGCTTCAACTATCTCGATCATACCAGCTACTTAAGGCTTGTTTCATCGGATTTCACTCGTAGTAATGGATACACACTCGTAGGCAAACGTTTTACCTCGAATAAGGCGAAGTACTTTTTTCTTCAACAGAATTGCTTCGTATCATATGACTTACCAACCGCAGTGGTTGAAGGCAGTACCAAATATCCGTTTAAGGACAGACTTTGTATGTCGCTTGAAGTCCACGACTAACGTTATTTACGCCTTCATAGTTACTTGATAAGTTCGCAGGTTTTTCTCTGTGAAACATCTATAATCCTTTCAGCTCATTAATCTGTTTCTTTCTGACATCTTCTACTACTATAAACAGCTTTAATAGAACCCAGTGGTCAATTGCTGTCTGAATTCGTTTGCATTCTTTGTATATTGCAAAAGCTAAGTATACCGGAATACCTCAGCTTAGTATACCGGAATACCTCAGCTTAGTATGCCGGATACCTCAGCTTAGTATACCGCAGTATGTCAGCAAAATCTGTAGGGGAACAGCATACTGAGGAAATTAAGTATACCGTAATACGACAGCATAATGGGAAGGGGCGCAGCATAGTGGAATAGCGGAGCATACTGGAGGACTTTAGGATTCTATAGCACTTTAGCACACCGGTGCATCTCAGCATAGTGGAACAGTTCAGCATACTAGAACAGCTCAGCATACTGGAATGACCTAGCATACTGGAACATGTGAGCATCTCAGGGCTACAGGCAAGCCACGGGTAGTGCATGGGAGGCTGCCGTGTAAGATGGTCAGTAACCAGTAACGCGTGTCTCTGAATGAATATGTTTACCTCGGCTCCTCTACGATCAACTACAACAGTGAATCATTCAACTGTTCTGGGCATGATCCATTCTGGTGTGGATCTGAGTGCCTCCCAGGGCACCCAGTGACAACAGTGAGAGTAACAGGAGACCGCAGATATCATCATCCCGGCTGCGCCATCGTCAGTTGCCAGGCGAATAAAATCGACACATTGTGGACTCACTTTACACCAGATGGAAATGTTAAACTTTGTTAAACTGCCAGCAATAACTGTCACTGATCTAGCGCCACTTACCACGACCCAGAACAGTTCAAGTGATCATGAAAATTAAGTTAGTATAGACGCGGATCCCTTAACTAGGAAATAATACATGGGTCACCGTACTCGCGTTCAGTGGTGTGGAGTAGGCTGGTACGGGATGAAGCCCCACATGAATTAATTGGTTGGGCGAGTGTGGCTGCATCTCTGTGTCTGTATATCTGTGTATGTGGATGGTGTGTGTGAGTGTGTGTGTGCGTGTGTGTGTGTGTGTGTGTGTGTGTGTGTGTGTGTAGAGGCCATCCCATCGGCCATCCTAACACAACCAGTCTGCCTTAAGTATTAACATCATGTCCACCAAAACAACATTTTTCCTTCATTTCCAGCCGTTGGAGACTATGTCAATGAGGCGGCAGTCTTGTGTATTTGATGACCTTGTGTGTGTGTGTGTGTATGTGTGTGTGTGTGTGTCGCAGATTTTACATATACTGGTATAAGGTACCTCCGTGGCGTCGTGGTTAGTACTGGGTTCGATCATCAAGGAGCGGCTACGGCGAGCAGCCTCCTCTGCTTGGTATCTATGTGGGTCCTGACTTTCCTGGGTAAAGCAAAATTTGTGACACAGCAAAATAAGTGACCTACCGTAATGTGTCAGACATCTAACGTTATGGAATCTAAACTAACTTGACCTACAGCCTAACTTAACCCACGGCGCAGTCCGTACGCATGCGTACTTGTTCTCGTGTTATTTATTGGATAGGTCAGAAACTTACCATTACGCCCGGGTACCAGTGTACGTTCCTCTGGGGTCAGTCAGCAGGTGGGTTGGTAGCCTAAGCTACGTTATATTCAATCATTCATTCATAACTACCGTACGTCTCCCTTCTTGAAAGTGTTCTGGCTTTACCTCAGAACCTCTCTACAAGAGCCAGAAAGTTCCAAGAGTGCGCTACTTCCAGTAGCAGGACTCCTTTAAAGTGAGAATTTCTTTAACGAGACTGGACTCCCGATGTTACAACCTTGCTACAAGTGACTTCGTACGGGCAATGTAACCTCCCTGTGTGTCGTACAAGGCGAGTAAAAGGGAGGGAGCGGGGTGGGGTCTGGAAATCCTCCCCTCTCGTTTTTAATTTTCCAAAAGAAGGAACAGAGAAGGGGCCAAGTGAGGAGGATATTCCCTCAAAGGCTTAGTCCTTTGTTCTTGACGCTACATCGCTAACGCGGGAAATGGTGAATAGTATGAAAAATAGAAGAAAAAAGAATATATATATATATATATATATATATATATATATATATATATATATATATATATATATATATATATACATTTATATATATATATATATATATATATATATATATATATATATATATTTTTTTTTTTTTCATACTATTCGCCATTTCCCGCGATAGCGAGGTAGCGTTAAGAACAGAGGACTGGGCCTTTGAGGGAGTATCCTCACCTGACCCCCTTCTCTGTTCCTTCTTTTGGAAAAAAAAAAAAAAAAAGAATGAGAGGGGAGGATTTCCAGCCCCCCGCTCCCTTTCCTTTTAGTCGCCTTCTACGACACACAGGGAATACGTGGGAAGTATTCTTTCTCCCCTATCCCCAGGGATATATATATATATATATATATATATATATATATATATATATATATATATATTCTAATAACCAGACCACAGGCCAAGACACGACACTACAGCTACGTTCCCTACTATTGCTTTACAACCAGTGAGCACACAACGCTCGACGCACCTCCGCCTACTGGTATTAGTACCCAGCCTCACCCAGCTACCCACAGTCATTCCCACCTGCTCCACCGACCCCTCTACACTCTCCTGAAGATGAGTTAATGGACTGATGTCGAAACTTTGAGACAACCTTTGGAGGTATCTTACACAATCTTTCCAGATATTAAAAAAAAGTAAGATAACTGGAAAAAAATCATAAGAAATATCTTAAAGCCCAACAATCTGGACATTTTAACAGATTACCTATTTCATACACACACACACACACACACACACACACACACACACACACACACACACATACACACACACACATATATATATATATATATATATATATATATATATATATATATATATATATATATATATATATATATATATATATATATATATGTATTCATATATTTTATTTATTATACTTTGTCGCTGTCTCCCGCGTTTGCGAGGTAGCGCAAGGAAACAGACGAAAGAAATGGCCCTACCCCCCCCCCATACACATGTATATACATACGTCAACACACGCAAATATACATACCTACACAGCTTTCCATGGTTTACCCCAGACGCTTCACATGCCTTGATTCAATCCACTGACAGCACGTCAACCCCGGTATACCACATCGCTCCAATTCACTCTATTCCTTGCCCTCCTTTCACCCTCCTGCATGTTCAGGCCCCGATCACACAAAATCTTTTTCACTCCATCTTTCCACCTCCAATTTGGTCTCCCTCTTCTCCTCGTTCCCTCCACCTCCGACACATATATCCTCTTGGTCAATCTTTCCTCACTCATTCTCTCAATGTGCCCAAACCACTTCAAAACACCCTCTTCTGCTCTCTCAACCACGCTCTTTTTATTTCCACACATCTCTCTTACCCTTACGTTACTCACTCGATCAAACCACCTCACACCACACATTGTCCTCAAACATCTCATTTCCAGCACATCCATCCTCCTGCGCGCAACTCTATCCATAGCCCACGCCTCGCAACCATACAACATTGTTGAACCACTATTCCTTCAAACATACCCATTTTTGCTTTCCGAGATAATGTTCTCGACTTCCACACATTCTTCAAGGTCCCCAGAATTTTCGCCCCCTCCCCCACCCTATGATCCACTTCCGCTTCCATGGTTCCATCCGCTGCCAGATCCACTCCCAGATATCTAAAACACTTCACTTCCTCCAGTTTTTCTCCATTCAAACTCACCTCCCAATTGACTTGACCCTCAACCCTACTGTACCTAATAACCTTGCTCTTATTCACATTTACTCTTAACTTTCTTCTTCCACACACTTTACCAAACTCAGTCACCAGCTTCTGCAGTTTCTCACATGAATCAGCCACCAGCGCTGTATCATCAGCGAACAACAACTGACTCACTTCCCAAGCTCTCTCATCCCCAACAGACTTCATACTTGCCCCTCTTTCCAAAACTCTTGCATTTACCTCCCTAACAACCCCATCCATAAACAAATTAAACAACCATGGAGACATCACACACCCCTGCCGCAAACCTACATTCACTGAGAACCATATATATATGTGTGTATATATATATGATGAAGCTGGGGTTGGGGAAAGCCAGGTAATGAGTTATGAGCCAGTGGATCCTGTATGTGATAATATTCATACTTGGCTATACTTGCTCCTGGAGCACCGGCCTTTTTAGGGAGGATGCCCCCCCTTCTGGTGAAATGAATCTGCTGTTGTAAGTAAAGGAAATTTTACAACAAGGCCATGAAGTCAGCCTGGGATTAGCACGGACCATTGTATAGAAAGGAATGGGTCTATAGTTACCTATGCCTCCTCTGTACACACAATGAAAATATCAATTGATTTGAAAAATCTTTTAGATTATACTAAACTGTATTCCTAGGGATCATCCCCCTCCCCCAGATGGCACAAAGCAGCTTCCTCTGTGTGGATGAACACATAATCAGACGGTTGATCGAAGAAGATCAATAGTGTAACTTCATATTGATCGTCTTGCGCCAAAAATAAAAGATGATGAGGAGCAGAATCAACAGATTTTCATCACATCACTAAATTGTTCGTTTTATCAGATATATATAAACTCGATTTTAACCTCGAAGAAAAAATATTCCTCTCACAGGAACCCAGACCCTCAATAAATAATTGATCTCTCACCCACCTGCGACAGAGCAGCACATTTTACCTCAGTTGGATGCCAGAGATTTAAATGCGGTTCTCGGGTCCGATTTTCCTCCTTTGGCTGTGACCTGAGCTGCACCTGACCATTCCAGATCATGAATGATTAATGTGAAGTCTCTCTATTCGGACACAGTATGAAGTAGTTTTGAGGTACGGGCTACGATGTCTCTCATGAATAGTTATAATAGGGAAGGCCGTTGCCGATATGTATTGTAGTAATGCATGCCAAAATTGGTTTACTAAAAAGGAAATATATCTATTACTTCATATCAACCTGCCATACGACCTGACCGTGGCAGCAGGTTGTACACTGTATCATTAATACCAGCAAAGGTACAACTGAGAATACGGGCAGCGCTCGAGACGCGGTGAGGGACGGTGCACTGCGGTCGACCTAAACGCCTCTAAATCTGAATTTCGTGTTAAATTTAGGTTGTCCCTCACTGGCACAGGGAGCCGGGACCACATCCCTGCTGACTTCTATCGGGCTCACACGGACCGAACCTCCACATAAAGATCTATACATGTCTGGGCATCTCAACCAGCCAAGCAGAGAAGACCTTCTGCTTTACTATAGTGTCTCCACCAAACACGAGATTATGACCTAATGACACTACTACTGTCCTCCAGAAAACAACCTCGTCATGTGTCGTTAGGTCTCTCGTTATTTGTCCTTCCCATGTACTGTCCACCAGCAGATAACCTCTTCACGGACCATCAAGAATGTTGTATTCCCTCCTTCTCATGAACCCTCCTCCAGCAGGTAACCTCGTTATGGGCCATTAGGTCTCCTGTTATCCCATTTTCTCGTGCAACATCATGATTATCTTCACTTTCAGTATGGCTGTCAGGATTGCAACTTGCATGATTACAAACTTACAGACTTTGGAAACGGTTGTAGATATACTGTAATGAAAGGAACACGATGTAACATGTAACAAATTATTGTACAATTTGTTAATCCATTTCTAGAGTAACAACCGTGTTGTCTACTATGCCAAACAAAATAATCTCCTATTTTACTTCGAACTAAAACGGTGAGATAATTTCAGTAGAAATATTACCATTAGCTTTTTCTATGTTTACATAAACATTATAAAAGCATATATATATATATATATATATATATATATATATATATATATATATATATATATATATATATATATATATATATATATATATATATATATATATATATATATCTTCTGTTTCCCATTTTAGAAAGTTAATACAAGGAGGGGAGGATTTCCGGCCCCCCGCTCCCGTCCCCTCTAGTCGCTTTCTACGACACGCGAGGAATACGTGGGAAGTATTCTTTCACCCCTATCCCCAGGGATAATATACATATATATATACATATACACACACACACACATACACACACATACGCACATACACACACACATACATATATATACATATGAAAAATGTAAGAAACAATTTAGAAAACAAACTTTTAGCTTGAAATGAATGAAAAAATGAATGTCACATAATGGTTCAACCTCTGGCTATGGAAAAGGAAATGTACAATTTATTCACACAAACGTCAATAGCAGGGGGAGGGGGCGAAAATCCTGGGAGCCTTGAAGAATGTGTGGAAGTCGAGAACATTATCTCGGAAAGCAAAAATGGGTATGTTTGAAGGAATAGTGGTTCCAACAATGTTGTATGGTTGCGAGGCGTGGGCTATGGATAGAGTTGTGCGCAGGAGGGTGGATGTGCTGGAAATGAGATGTTTGAGGACAATGTGTGGTGTGAGGTGGTTTGATCGAGTAAGTAATGTAAGGGTAAGAGAGATGTGTGGAAATAAAAAGAGCGTGGTTGAGAGAGCAGAAGAGGGTGTTTTGAAATGGTTTGGGCACATGGAGAGAATGAGTGAGGAAAGATTGACCAAGAGGATATATGTGTCGGAGGTGGAGGGAACGAGGAGAAGTGGGAGACCAAATTGGAGGTGGAAAGATGGAGTGAAAAAGATTTTGTGTGATCGGGGCCTGAACATGCAGGAGGGTGAAAGGCGGGCAAGGAATAGAGTGAATTGGATCGATGTGGTATACCGGGGTTGACGTGCTGTCAGTGGATTGAATCAGGGCATGTGAAGCGTCTGGGGTAAATCATGGAAAGTTGTGTGGGGCCTAGATGTGGAAAGGGAGCTGTGGTTTCGGGCATTATTGTGTGACAGCTGGAGACTGAGTGTGAACGAATGGGGCCTTTGTTGTCTTTTCCTAGTGCTACCTCGCACACATGAGGGGGGAGGGGGATGGTATTCCATGTGTGGCGAGGTGGCGATGGGAATGAATAGGGGCAGACAGTGTGAATTGTGTGCATGGGTATATATGTATGTGTCTGTGTGTGTATATACATGTGTACATTGAGATGTATAGGTATGTATATTTGCGTGTGTGGGCGTGTGTGTGTGTACATTGTGTATGGGAGTGGGTTGGGCCATTTCTTTCGTCTGTTTCCTTGCGCAACCTCGCTAACGCGGGAGACAGCGACAAAGCAAAATAAATATAATAAAATACATATATATATATATATATATATATATATATATATATATATATATATATATATATATATATATATATGTGTGTGTACATTTTTTTTTTTAATTTTCCAAAAGAAGGAACAGAGAAGAGGGCCAGGTGAGGATATTCCCTCAAAGGCCCAGTCCTCTGTTCTTAACGCTACCTCGCTATCGCGGGAAATGGCGAATAGTATAAATATATATATATATATATATATATATATATATATATATATATATATATATATATATATATATATATATATATATATATATATACCCCATTTTAGAAAGTTAAAAAAATACAAGGAGGGGAGGATTTCTGGCCCCCCGCTCCCGTCCCCTCTAGTCGCTTTCTGCGACACGCGAGGAATGCGTGGGAAGTATTCTTTCACCCCTATCCCCAGGGATAATATACATATATGTATATACACATACACACACATACACACACACACGCACATATACACACACACACACACACACACACACACACACACACATATATACATGTGAAAAATGTGAGAAACAATTTAGAAAACTGAAACTTCTAGCTTGAAATGAAATGAAAATATGAATGTCACATAATGCTTCAACCTCTGGCTATGGAAAGGAAATGTTCAATTTATTTACACAAACGTCAATAGTGGTTCTCATCAATTTAACCACTGTATCAATAAGCTTCAATGTCTAAGCTACATTTTTTCCAATTTCACTATTTTCTTATCAAAGCACCATGTATGAAAACTATCACTCCAGTAACACAACTATAAACATTTACTTCCCCTTTAAAAAAGTTCTGGGGAAGTCTGTCTCGATACACTGCGGGACACTCTACCACCTGGCGAGGTTTGTGTTGCAATGGTTCTTGATTCACGTGAAAGAGGGACTTTTGGATGTTAATGTGCTGAGAGGTGCAACTGAAGGAACGTCTAATCATTATCTTGTGGAGGCGAAGGTGAATATTTGTAGAGGTTTTCAGAAAAGAAGAGAGAATGTTGGGGTGAAGAGAGTGGTGAGAGTAAGTGAGCTTGGGAAGGAGACTTGTGTGCAGAAGTGCCAGGAGCAGAATGGAAAAAGGTGAGAGCAATGGATGTAAGGGGAGTGGGGGAGGAATGGGATGTATTTAGGGATGCAGTGATGGCTTGCGCAAAAGATGCTTGTGGCAAGAGAGCATGAGTGGTGGGATGAAGAAGTAAGATTATTGATGAAAGAGAAGAGAGAGGCATTTGGACGATTTTTGCAGGGAAATAGTGCAAATGATTTGGAGATGTATAAAAGAAAGAGGCAGGAGGTCAAGAAAAAGGCGCAAGAGGTGAAAAATTGGGCAAATGAGAGTTTGGGTGAGAGAGGTAAATAAAGTGCGTAAGACAAGAGAACAAATGGGAACATCGGTAGGGGGCTAATAGGGAGGTAATAACAAGTAGTGGTGATGTGAGAAGGAGATGGAGTGAGTATTTTGAATGTTTGTTAAATGTGCTAGATTACAGCGTGGCAGATATAGGCTGTTTTGGTCGAGGTGGTGTGCGAAGTGAGAGGGTTAGGGAGAATGATGTGGTAAACATAGAAGAGGTTTTACTACCTCTTTGTGGAGGCTGTAAGCAAGCAAGGCAGCGGATTTGGATGGTATTGCAGTGGAATTTATTGAAAAGAGGGTGACTGTGTAGTTGACTGGTTGGTAAGGATATTTAATGTATGTATGACTCATGGTGAGGTGCCTGAGGATTGGTGGAAAGCATGCATAGTGCCATTGTACAAAGACAAAGGGGGTAAAGGTGAGTGCTCAAATTACTGAGGTATAAGTTTGTTGAGTATTCCTGGGAAATTATATGGGAGAGTATTGATTGAGAGGGTGAAGGCATGTACAGAGCATCAGATTGGGGAAGAGCAGTGTTGTTTCAGAAGTGGTAGAGGATGTGTGGATCAGGTGTTTGCTTTGAAGAATGTATGAGAAATACTTAGAAAAGCAAATGGATTTATATGTAGGATTTATAGATCTCGAAAAGGCATATGATAGAGTTGATAGAGATGCTCTGTGGAAGGTATTAAGAATATATGGTGTGGGAGGCAAGTTGTTAGAGGCAGTGAAAAGTTTTTATCGAGGATGTAAGGCATGTGTACAAGTAGGAAGAGAGGAAAGTGACTGGTTCTCAGTGAATGCAGGTTTGCAGCAAGGGTGCGTGATGTCTCCATAGTTCTCCATATTTGTTTAATTTGTTTATGGATGGGGTTGTAAGGGAGGTGAATGCAAGAGTTTTGGAGAGAGGGGCAAGTATGCACTCTGTTATAGAGGAGAGAGCTTGGGAAGTGAGTCAGTTGTTGTTCGCTGATGATACAGCGCTAGTGACTGATTCGAATGAGAAACTGGAGAAGCTGGTGACTGGGTGTGGTAAAGTGTGTGAAAGAAGAAAGCTGAGAAGAAATGTGAATACGAGCAAGGTTATTAGGTAAAGTAGGGTTGAGGGACAAGTCAATTGAGAGGCAAGTTTGAATGGAGATAAAATGGGGGAAGTGAAGTGTTTTAGATATCTGGGAGTGGATTTGGCAGCGGATGGAGCCATGGAAGCAGAAGTGAGTCAGAGGGAGGGGGGAAGGAGTGAAGGTTCTGGGAGCATTGAAAAATGTGTGGAAGGCGAGAACATTATCTCGGAAAGCAAAAATGGGTATGTTTGAAGGTACAGTGTTTCCAACAATGTTATATGGTTGCGAGGTGTGGGCTATAGATAGAGTTGTGTGGAGGAGGCTGGATGTGCTGGAAATGAGATGTTTGAGGTCAATATGTGGTGTGAGGTGGTTTGATCGAGTAAGTAATGAAAGGGTAAGAGAGATGTGTGGTAATAAAGAGTGTGGTTGAGAGAGCAGAAGAGGGTGTTTTGAAATGGTTTGGTCACATGGAATAGAGTGAATTGGAACAATGTGGTTTACCGGGGTCAACGTGCTGTCAATGGATTGAACCAGGGCATGTGAAGCGTCTATGGTAAACCATGGAAAGTTTTGTGGGGCCTGGATGTGGAAAGGGAGGTGTGGTTTCGGTGCATTATTCATGACAGCTAGAGACTGAGTGTGAACGAATTTGGCCTTTGTCGACTTTTTCTAGCACTACCTTGGCTGTGTACATATATATATGTATATATTGAAATGTATAGGTATGTATATGTGCATGTGTGGACGTGTACGTATATACAAGTGTATGTGCGAAAGTTGGGCCATTCTTTCGTCTGTTTCCCTGTGCTACCTCGCTAACACGGGAGACAGCGACAAAGTATAATAAATAAAATATAGGAAGAGAGGAAAGTGATTGGTTTTCATTGAATGTAGGTTTGCGGCAGGGGTGTGTGATGTCTCCATGGTTGTTTAATTTGTTTATGGATGGGGTTGTTAGGGAGGTAAATGCAAGAGTTTTGGAAAGAGGGGCAAGTATGAAGTCTGTTGGGGATGAGAGAGCTTGGGAAGTGAGTCAGTTGTTGTTCGCTGATGATACAGCGCTGGTGGCTGATTCATATGAGAAACTGCAGAAGCTGGTGACTGAGTTTGGTAAAGTGTGTGAAAGAAGAAAGTTAAGAGTAAATGTGAATAAGAGCAAGGTTATTAGGTA
Source organism: Panulirus ornatus (assembly GCF_036320965.1). NCBI lineage: Eukaryota > Metazoa > Arthropoda > Malacostraca > Decapoda > Palinuridae > Panulirus > Panulirus ornatus. The sequence goes on along the minus strand of NC_092242.1, from coordinate 48,047,050 downwards.
CAGTAGGGTTGAGGGTCAAGTCAATTGGGAGGTGAGTTTGAATGGAGAAAAACTGGAGGAAGTGAAGTGTTTTAGATATCTGGGAGTGGACCTGGCAGCGGATGGAACCATGGAAGCGGAAGTGGATCATAGGGTGGGGGAGGGGGCGAAAATTCTGGGAGTCTTGAAGAATGTGTGGAAGTCGAGAACATTATCTCGGAAAGCAAAAATGGGTATGTTTGAAGGAATAGTGGTTCCAACAATGTTGTATGGTTGCGAGGCGTGGGCTATGGATAGAGTTGTGCGCAGGAGGATGGATGTGCTGGAAATGAGATGTTTGAGGACAATGTGTGGTGTGAGGTGGTTTGATCGAGTGAGTAACGTAAGGGTAAGAGAGATGTGTGGAAATAAAAAGAGCGTGGTTGAGAGAGCAGAAGAGGGTGTTTTGAAGTGGTTTGGGCACATGGAGAGGATGAGTGAGGAAAGATTGACCAAGAGGATATATGTGTCGGAGGTGGAGGGAGCAAGGAGAAGAGGGAGACCAAATTGGAGGTGGAAAGATGGAGTGAAAAAGATTTTGTGTGATCGGGGCCTGAACATGCAGGAGGGTGAAAGGAGGGCAAGGAATAGAGTGAATTGGAGCGATGTGGTATACCGGGGTTGACGTGCTGTCAGTGGATTGAATCAAGGCATGTGAAGCGTCTGGGGTAAACCATGGAAAGCTGTGTAGGTATGTATATTTGCGTGTGTGGACGTATGTGTACACATGTGTATGGGGGGGTTGGGCCATTTCTTTCGTCTGTTTCCTTGCGCTACCTCGCAAACGCGGGAGACAGCGACAAGGTATAAAAAAAAAAAAAAAAAAAATATATATATATATATATATATATATATATATATATATATATATATATATATATATATATATATATATATATATACAGACATATACATATATACACATGTACATAATTCATACTGTCTGCCTTTATTCATTCCTGTCGCTACACCCCGCCACACATGAAATGAAAACCCCTTCTCCCCGCATGGGCACGAGGTAGCGCTAGGAAAAGACAACAAAGCCCACATTCGTTCACGCTCGGTCTCTAGCTGTCATGTAATAATGCACCGAAACCACAGTTCCCTTTCCACATCCAGGCTCCACATAACTTTCTATGGTTTACCCCAGACGCTTCACATGCCCTGGTTCAATCCAATGACAGCACGTCGACCCGGTACCCCACATCGTTCCAATTCACTGTATTCCTTGCACGCCTTTCACCCTCCTGCATGTTCCGGCCCCGATCACTCAAATCTTTTTCATTCCATCTTTCCACCTCCAATTTGGTCTCCGACTTCTCCTCGTTCCCTCCACCTCCGACACATATGTCCTCTTGGTCAATCTTTCCTCACTCATTCTCTCCATGTGACCAAACCATTTCAAAACACCCTCTTCTACTCTCTCAACCACACTCTTTTTATTACCACACATCTCTCTTATCCTATTATTACTTACTCGATCAAACCATCTCACACCACATATTGTCCTCAAACATCTCATTTCCAGCACATCCACCCTCTTGCGCACAACACTATCCAGAGCTCACGCTTCGCAACCATACAACATTGTTGGAACCACTATTCCTTCAAACATACCCACTTTTGCTTTCCGAGATAATGTTCTCGACTTCCAAACATTCTTCAAGGCTCCCAGAATTTTCGCCCCCTCCCCCAGCTATGAATCACTTCCGCTTCCATGGTTCCATCCGCTGCCAGATCCACTCCCAGATATCTAAAACACTTCACTTACTCCATTTTTTCTCCATTCAAAGTTACCTCCCAATTGACTTGATCCTCAACCCTACTGTACCTAATAACCTTGCTCTTATTCACATCTACTCTCAACTTTCTTCTTTCACACACTTTTCCAAACTCAGTCACCAGCTTCTGCAGTTTCTCACATGAATCAGCCACCAGCGCTGTATCATCAGCGAACTACAACTGACTCACTTCCCAAGCTCTCTCATCCACAACAGAATGCATATTTTAATGGTTTAATTTCTTTATGGATGGGGTTGTTAGGGAGGCGAATGCAAGAGTTCTGGAAAGAGGGGCAAATATGCAGTCTGTTGTGGATGAGAGAGCTTGTGAAGTGAGTCAGTTGTTGCTCGCTAATGATACAGCACTGGTGGCTAATTCATGTGAGAAACTGCAGAAGCTGGTGACTGAGTTTGGTAAAGTGTGTGAGAGAAGAAAGTTAAGAGTAAATGTGAATAAGAGAATGGTTATTAGGTACAGTAGGGTTGAGGGTCAAGTAAATTGGGAGGTAAGTTTGAATTGAGAAAAACTGGAGGAAGTGAAGTGGTTTAGATATCTGGGAGTGGATCTGTCAGCGGATGGAACCATGGAAGCGGAAGTGAATTATCAGGTGGGGGAGGGGGCGAAGATTCTGGGAGCCTTGAAGAATGTGTGGAAGTTGAGAACATTATCTCGGAAAGCAAAAATGGGTATGTTTGAAGAAATAGTGGTTCTAACAATTTTGTGTGATTGCGAGGCTTGGGCTATGGATAGAGTTGCGCGCAGGAGGGTGGATGTGCTGGAAATGAGATGTTTGAGGACAATATGTGGTGTGAGGTGGTTTGATCGAGTAAGTAATGTAAGGGTAAGAGAGATGTGTGGAAATAAAAAGAGTGTGGTTAGAGAGCAGAAGAGGGTTTTTTGAAATGGTTTGGTCACATGGAGAGAATGAGTGAGGAAAGATTGACCAAGAGGATATGTGTGTCAGAGGTGGAGGGAACGAGGAGAAGTGGGCGACCAAATTGGAGGTGGAAAGATGGAGTGAAAAAGATTTTGAGTGATCGGGGCCTGAACATGCAGGAGGGTGAAAGGCGTGCAAGGAATACAGTGAATTGGAACGATGTGGGGTACCGGGGTCGATGTGCTGTCCATGGATTGAACCAGGGCATGTGAAGCGTCTGGGGTAAACCATGGAAAGTTCTGTGGGGCCTGGATGTGGAAACGGAGCTGTGGCTTCGGTGCATTATTATATGGCAGCTAGAGACTGAGTGTGAACGAATGGGGCCTTTGTTGTCTTTTCCTAGCACTACCTCGCACACATGAGGGGGAGGGGATTGTTATTCCATGTGTGGCGAGGTGGCGATGGGAATAGATAAAGGCAGACAGTATGAATTATGTACATGTGTATATATGTATATGTCTGTGTGTGTTTCCATATGTGTACATTGAGATGTATTGGTATGTATATTTGCGTGTTTGGACGTGTATGTATATACATGTGTATGTGGGCGGGTTGGGTCATTCTTTCGTCACTTTCCTTGCGCTACCTTGCTAACGCGGGAGACAGCGACAAAGCAAAATAAAAATCAAATGAAATATATATATATATATATATATATATATATATATATATATATATATATATATATATATAGATAGATAGATAGATAGATAGATGATAGATATTTAGATAGCTAGATAGAGAGCTAGATAGATAGATAGGAGTGGACTTAGCAGCGAATGGTACCATGGAGTGTGTGTCATAGGGTAGGGGAGGGGGCGAAAGTTTTGAGAGCGATGAAGAATGTGTGGAAGGAGCGAACGTTATCTCGGAGAACAAAAATTATCGTTTGAAGGAATTGCAGTTCCAACAATATTATACGGCTCAGAGGCATCGACCAGTGCCCCTTGCCAAACATCTTATTTTCATGGACTTTTTCAGCGTAGGTAGTATTGCCGGTGAAAAGGTTTGCTAAAAGAGACGTGTTGGTTCTCGTGTTCTTTTACTGAGTACGGGACTTATTCTGGTAATACGAGGGGACCATTAAGCCGTATGTGGATGGGTGTGTTCGGTATGAGGTTCCTCAGGACACGATGGCTCAGTAAAAGTGTCTCTATGGGTGCTCACTGCATATGTTTATGACTAGATTTTTCATGGGTGTTACGTTCTGGACTGTATACGTTTTATTTTTGTTACACTTAGATTGCAGTTCTAAACGTGGTTTGCTTGAAGGGGTCTACATCCCGAAGGTTCATGGCGTGGGTGTCCAATCAGGATCAGAATGCGTCAGTCACCTGACAGTCAGGGATGTTTACTGTTACAGAAGACCTGACGCTGGCTCTGGACACTTCCCCTAGTGAAATCCTTACACTGATCCAACTAAATGAGTTCCCTCTGCTGATGAGTTGGACCTGAAGCTGAGGCATCACCCGCAGCAGGGAGGACGGCATGGCCCTGCAGGACGACCCAGTTGCTACACTGACCTGATGGGAAAACCAGTGATCGAACTAACAATGGAAGCGACTGTTGTCTGACACGTCTCAGATTTCTCATTCAGTGTAAAAAGTCCGTTATGCTTCCTCTTTGACATATAAGGCTGTGGTAACTGTGTATATATTGCACTCCCTACCCTCCTCTGTTCATTTTCTAGTAACAATCTAGGTTGACACTCAAAGAATCAAGAATTGATTGGATTCTTGGAGGCTGTGTTCTTGATCAGTGTCATCGTGAGCTCTGACACCAGCCACCCGTACATGTATATTCATTACGACAAACTGAGAAATCCCTCAATCCACTCGGATCCTCTGAGGATTAACTCCCTAATATCTGAATTACATATGTGGTAGGAGTGTCATCGTGTGCTCTGTGAAATTAAGTTTTTAGTATGTTTTTATTGCTCTGGATTCTTAGGAAACTGGTGTTCTTTTACAAAGGTAAAAGATAGCGAGGACGAAGTCGATCAACGTACTCGTCCATTCCAAGAAACCTCTGAAACGAAGCAGATCTGAATCCTGTCTTCGACCCTTTCAAATCTATGCTTTTCCTCCACAACTCGTGAAGAGTACCGTTAAAGGCTTCCCTGTTTCTTCACCAACACATGCCAACCACAGACGGTTTTCTATGCTGAATTTAGCGAAGAATTGTGGTTCCTCCTTACCCGTTAGGCAACGAGCGCGCGCCTGGACAGGGACGCAGATGTGTTCGGCAAAACTATGTATCAGTCTGGATAGACGAGTAAGAACAAAGGCCTGAACACACATATGTAACAGCTCCGAAGGGCTAAACCCACTCCGTAAGACCCATCTCGTTTAAATATACCTTTTGATAATGCTAGGATTATGTGCAATAAAATGTCAGAGTTAGAGACGACAACATTAGATGAAAATTATGATATGAATGCTACTTCCGAATATTGGTTAAATATCAACAACAGAGGTTTCGTCGCCAGATACGCAGTTCCACGGTTACACTATGTTTGATAGGGAAACCAAAAGCAGGTGGATGATGTCTTTGTTATTTGTTTAAGCTCACTTTAATCCTGCAGTGAAATATGTCGTAGCCGTTGAGAATGTCGACTTAATCTTTGTAGAAATCAAAGATAAGCCTCGTAAGAAAATAAAAGTAGGACTAGTTTATAGCCCCCAGCACAGACACCAGAGGTAGACGAAAGATCTTATGGTCAATCAGCAGAAAACTGTAATGAACAAGAGTCCATCACATTAGATTTTGACACTGGTATCTACCTGGGGGGAAATTCCTTTTGAGTAGCTCGAAGTGCAAAATCTACCTAAATTTGCTTGATGGTGCCTTGATCCAATTAGACGAGAAACCTACTCGTGACGAGAATTTAACAAATTTAGTTCTAACAACATATGAGGATCTCGTCAATAATAATGAAGTTGGAGAAAAGTTGGTACAAATGATCACCAGCAAATTACTTTTCAGATCACCGCCAGCACTGCGTGTCAACATGACCGTGGCGGACAGTATCCGATTTCTAAACACGCAGATTTTAATCAACTTCACACTGATCTTCACGAACAAGACTGGGATGATGTGGTCGATGTCGTGGACATGTACATAGCCAGCAAAAGCCTCAAGCAATACCTTCAAAGCAGCAGAAGGAACATACGTACCAATGCGTGGTAGATGGTCAGTTACCAAGACGAAACCAAGGTAGTGGAGGCGAAAATTGAGTTAACTAACTCAATTTTCGCCTCTTTTATTGTCCTTGGATAAAACTTTTCGCGTTCTACCGTTGTGTTTTCATTCCGTTTATTGATAATGATATGTCTTCAGCTTTTATATTACTTCGTTACAGAGTGTTCCTCCCTTATCAATGGATTCAATCGTAAAATACAGATGAAAAAAGTCGTATAAGATTTTTGCCATGGTTTCGTTGTCTTGATCCAATTTATCGTATTCAGTAATGACGTAATGACGCTCCTGTCCTTTAACATAACTTAAAACTCCTCAAGGTTTCTGTTGCTGTTTTTGGCAATATACGCTTCATACTGACGTTTACTATATCGTATAAGTCTCTTAGTTTCTTTACGCAAATTTACATAACTTATTCTTTCAAATTGGTTGTTGGTTTATCTGTGTTTCTTACAATCTACTTTCCTAGACAGTAAGCACTTCTTTACTTTTCAGTAAGTCACGGTAATAGATCCAGACTAATGGAAGTTTGTCAATGTTACATCGATGTTCAAAAAAGTAATAAGTCACTGCCTCATAATCATTGTCCTATTAGCTTAACGTCCATTGCTGGAAAACTTATGAAAACCAACATTCGAAACAGAATATTAAACCATTTAATAGACCATCACTTGATAAACGACTGTCAGAAAAGTTTTCGACGAAATCGGTCGTGTCTGAAAAATCTGCTTGATGTGTTTTGTGATGTCATCTATCTAGATTTTCAGAAAGCATTGTATGAGGTTCCGCATCAAAGTTTACTCGCAAAAATCAAGCCACATGACACGGACGGGGTTGTACTTCAGTGGATAATGAACTTGGTTGACTTATCAGAAACAGAGTTGTGATTAATATTCAAGTCTCAGAATGGTTAGACGTAACAAGTGGTGTGCCACAAGGATCAGTCTTGGGCCCAGTTCTCTTTATCATACAAATGATGATATCGATAATGGGCTCTAGCGTAAGATATCAAGATTCGCAGAGGATAATAAGCTGGGAAATAAACTACAAATGAACTTGAACATCTGCAGCCTCAAACTGACATACGTTATCTAATGGACTGGGCTCATAGGTGGAAAATGAAATTCAATTTGATGAGTACAAAGTTCTAATTGTCTGTAGTAACGGTGAAAATGTTAGCAGCGGTATGAATTCTAATGAACCATGAAAAGGTAAACGAGGAAAAAAGACGTAGGAGTAATCATCTACTGTGTCTCAAAACAAAATATGCAGTGCACAAAGGTAGTAAAAATTCTTGGGTTTATGGGCAGGACCTTTATTCTTTACAATTTTTCTTCTTATGTTAGCTGAGACGGCACGGACACCTGAGGCACCTTATCAACACTATCCCATTAACGCTATATATTAACGCTATATATAAGATGCTTGTGGCATGAGAAGAGTGGGAGATGGGTTGATTAGAAAGGGTAGTGAGTGGTGGGATGAAGAAGTAAGAGTATTAGTGAAAGAGAAGAGAGAGGCATTTGGACGATTTTTGCAGGGAAAAAATGCAATTGAGTGGGAGATGTATAAAAGAAAGAGACAGGAGGTCAAGAGAAAGGTGCAAGAGGTAAAAAAAAAGGGCAAATGAGAGTTGGGGTGAGAGAGTATCATTAAATTTTAGGGAGAATAAAAAGATGTTCTGGAAGGAGGTAAATAAAGTGCGTAAGACAAGGGAGCAAATGGGAACTTCAGTGAAGGGCGCAAATGGGGAGGTGATAACAAGTAGTGGTGATGTGAGAAGGAGATGGAGTGAGTATTTTGAAGGTTTGTTGAATGTGTTTGATGATAGAGTGGCAGATATAGGGTGTTTTGGTCGAGGTGGTGTGCAAAGTGAGAGGGTTAGGGAAAATGATTTGGTAAACAGAGAAGAGGTAGTAAAAGCTTTGCGGAAGATGAAAGCCGGCAAGGCAGCAGGTTTGGATGGCATTGCAGTGGAATTTATTAAAAAAGGGGGTGACTGTATTGTTGACTGGTTGGTAAGGTTATTTAATGTATGCATGACTCATGGTGAGGTGCCTGAGGATTGGCGAAATGCGTGCATAGCGCCATTGTACAAAGGTAAAGGGGATAAGAGTGAGTGCTCAAATTACAGAGGTATAAGTTTGTTGAGTATTCCTGGTAAATTATATGGGAGGGTATTGATTGAGAGGGTGAAGGCATATGCGTACAGAGCATCAGATTGGGGAAGAGCAGTGTGGTTTCAGAAGTGGTAGAGGATGTGTGGATCAGGTGTTTGCTTTGAAGAATGTATGTGAGAAATACTTAGAAAAGCAAATGGATTTGTATGTAGCATTTATGGATCTGGAGAAGGCATATGATAGAGTTGATAGAGATGCTCTGTGGAAGGTATTAAGAATATATGGTTTGGGAGGCAAATTGTTAGAAGCATTGAAAAGTTTTTATCGAGGATGTAAGGCATGTGTCCGTGTAGGAAGAGAGGAAAGTGATTGGTTCTCAGTGAATGTAGGTTTGCGGAAGGGGTGTGTGATGTCTCCATGGCTGTTTAATTTGTTTATGGATGGGGTTGTTAGGGAGGTGAATGCAAGAGTTTTGGAAAGAGGGGCAAGTATGAAGTCTGTTGGGGATGAGAGAGCTTGGGAAGTGAGTCAGTTGTTGTTCGCTGATGATACAGCGCTGGTGGCTGATTCATGCGAGAAACTGCAGAAGCTGATGACTGAGTTTGGTAAAGTGTGTGAAAGAAGAAAGTTAAGAATAAATGTGAATAAGAGCAAGGTTATTAGGTACAGTAGGGTTGAGGGTCAAGTCAATTGGGAGGTAAGTTTGAATGGAGAAAAACTGGAGGAAGTAAAGTGTTTTAGATATCTGGGAGTGGATCTGGCAGCGGATGGAGCCATGGAAGCGGAAGTGGATCATAGGGTGGGGGAGGGGGCGAAAATCCTGGGAGCCTTGAAGAATGTGTGGAAGTCGAGAACATTATCTCGGAAAGCAAAAATGGGTATGTTTGAAGGAATAGTGGTTCCAACAATGTTTTATGGTTGCGAGGCGTGGGCTATGGATAGAGTTGTGCGCAGGAGGATGGATGTGCTGGAAATGAGATGTTTGAGGACAATATGTGGTGTGAGGTGGTTTGATCGAGTAAGTAACGTAAGGGTAAGAGAGATGTGTGGAAATAAAAAGAGCGTGGTTGAGAGAGCAGAAGAGGGTGTTTTGAAATCGTTTGGGCACATGGAGAGAATGAGTGAGGAAAGATTGACCAAGAGGATATATGTGTCGGAGGTGGAGGGAACGAGGAGAAGTGGGAGACCAAATTGGAGGTGGAAAGATGGAGGGAAAAAGATTTTGTGTGATCGGGGCCTGAACATGCAGGAGGGTGAAAGGAGGACAAGGAATAGAGTGAATTGGATCGATGTGGTATACCGGGGTTGACGTGCTTCAGTGGATTGAATCAGGGCATGTGAAGCGTCTGGGGTAAACCATGGAAAGCTGTGTAGGTACGTATATTTGCGTGTGTGGACGTATGCATATACATGTGTATGGGGGTGAGTTGGGCCATTTCTTTCGTCTGTTTCCTTGCGCTACCTCGCAAACGCGGGAGACAGCGACAAAACAAAAAAAAAAAATATATATATATATATATACATATTATTTTTTATTTTATTTTGCTTTGTCGCTGTCTCCCGCGTTTGCGAGGTAGCTCAAGGAAACAGACGAAAGAAATGGCCCAACCCACCCCCATACATATGTATATACACACACGTCCACACACGCAAATATACATGCCTATACATCTCAATGTACACATATATATTACACACACAGACATATACATATATACCCATGCACACAGTTCAAAATGTCTGCCTTTATTCATTCCCATCGCCACCTCGCCACACATGGAATACCATCCCCCTCCCCCCTCATGTGTGCGGGGTAGCGCTAGGAAAAGACAACAAAGGCCCCATTCGTTCACACTTACACCCTAGCTGTCATGCAATAATGCCCGAAACTACAGCTCCCTTTCCACATCCAGGCCCCACACAGCTTTCCATGGTTTACCCCAGACGCTTCACATGCCCTGATTCAATCCACTGACAGCACGTCAATCCCGGTATACCAAATCGATCCAATTCACTCTATTCCTTGCCCGCCTTTCACCCTCCTGCATGTTCAGGCCCCGATCACTCAAAATCTTTTTCACTCCATCTTTCCACCTCCAATTAGGTCTCCCCCTTCTCCTCGTTCCCTCCACCTCCGACACATATATCCTCTTGGTCAATCTTTCCTCACTCATTCTCTCCATGTGCCCAAACCATTTCAAAACACCCTCTTCTGCTCTCTCAACCACGCTCTTTTTATTTCCACACATCTCTCTTACCCTTACATTACTTACTCGATCAAACCACCTCACACCACACATTGTCCTCAAACATCTCATTTCCAGCACATCCACCCTCCTGCGCACAACTCTATCCATAGCCCACGCCTCGCAACCATACAACATTGCTGGAACCACTATTCCTTCAAACATATCCATTTTTGCTTTCCGAGATAATGTTCTCGACTTCCAAACATTCTTCAAGGCTCCCAGAATTTTCGCCCCCTCCCCCACCCTATGATTCACTTCCGCTTCCATGGTTCCATCCGCTGCCAAATCCAGTCCCAGATATCTAAAACGTTCTACTTCCTCCAGTTTTTCTCCATTCAAACTTACCTCCCAATTGACTTGACCCTCAACTCTACTGTACCTAATAACCTAGCTCTTATTCACATTTACTCTTAACTTTCTTCCTTCACACACTTTACCAAACTCAGTCACCAGCTTCTGCAGTTTCTCACATGAATCAGCCACCAGCGCTGTATCATCAGCGAACAACAACTGACTCACTTCCCAAGCTCTCTCATCCACAACAGTCTGCATACTTGCCCCTCTTTCCAAAACCATTGCATTCACCTCCCTAACAACCCCATCCATAAACAAATTAAACAACCATGAAGACATCACACACCCCTGCCGCAAACCTACATTCACTGAGAACCAATCACTTTCCTCTCTTCCTACACGTACACATGCCTCATATCCTCGATAAAAACTTTTCACTGCTTCTAACAACTTGCTTCCCACACCATATATTCTTAATACCTTCCACAGAGCATTTCTATCACCTCTATCATATGCCTTCTCCAGATCCATAAATGCTACATACAAATCCATTTGCTTTTCTAAGTATTTCTCACATACATTCTTTAAAGCAAACACCTGATCCACACATCCTCTACCACTTCTGAAACCACACTGCCCTTCCACAATCTGATGCTCTGTACATGCTTTCACCCTCTCGATCAATACCCTCCCATATAATTTCCCAAGAATACTCAACAAACTTTTACCTCTGGAATTTGAGCACTCATATATATATATATACATACATATGCATATATATATATATATATATATTTATATATATATATATATATATATATATATATATATATATATATATATATATATATATATATATATATATATATATATATATATATATATATATATATATATATATATATATATATATATATATATATATTAGCCTGCGCCAGGTACCTGTTTTATCGACTAATCCGTAGGGGTGGATGAACAGCTGGGTTGACTGTGGACCGACTGCCGTAACAGGGATTAGAGCCCATGTACTCGATCCTGGGTGGCCTGTGAATGCGTTACGATCAGGTCCTCATCTTGAACACTATGCTCAGTGTTGGTCATCGCCATCTTAAAATAATACATAGATAAAATGGAGAGAGCGCAACGTTGGGCTGAGGAACAAATCACATGAGAGACGACTTGAATCTATCTATCTTAGAAATGATAAGGTCACGAGTTGATCTAATACAAGTATTCAAAACTATCAAAGTGCTTTGATGATTTTGACCTAACAAGCTACATACTGTAAGACTTGATTCCTCTGATTTCACTCGTAATAACGGATACAAACTCGTGGGTGAAAGCCTTAACTCGAATCAGGCGAAGTGCTTTTCCTTCAGCAGGATTGTTAACATATGGAATAACTTGCCAATTAGAGAAGTTACAAGCATTACTATAGATACGTCTCAGAACAGACTCAGTGTATAATTTCTTCAGGTTCTTGACTTACAGCATTTGCACCTCCACAATCATAATGACAGTTTGCACATCATTCTCTTTGAGTCATCTGTATATCTTCTAACTTTAACCACACTAATATGTAAGTTTCTGATTTCTTCCAGCATAACAAACAGCCATTAATCTGTTGCTGTTTGACTTTCTTTGTATTCCTTAATGTACTTTGTTAAGTCGTACAAAACCTTGAATACAAGATCTAAACGAAGGTAACAGATGAAGTTTTTATAGCACAAATTTCTGGAAGGAAGGAGGCAGGTGACGAAGACAGGATTTCACTGGTCGCTACACAATTGATGTAAAAATCTATCGACACTGAAGAGGGAGAGTGAGGGTGAGCAGCGCCTTGGGGGACGGGGCAGATGGTGGACAGCTGCAGAGAGGCCTTCCCTGTTGTATCACTAATTCAGAGTCTCGGACGGAGCAGATGCTTGTTGTGCAGCTTTCACAGCTTCGTATTTACATTTCAAAGTGCGGAGGGAGCGCCCTTTAACCCCAAAGGCCACCACTGCCCCCTACTACCCCCCATTACCCCCTCAGGTGCTGCGTGACCCCTGAGGCAGCCAAGACCCATCACTACCCCTCAGGTGCTGTGTGACCCATGAGGCAACCAAGACCCATCACTACCCCTCAGGTGCTGTGTGACCCCTGGAGCTACCATGACCTACCGCTACCCCTACAGATAATGTGTGACCCCTGGGACTACCATGACTCAGATGTGCTACCCCCTGGAGCATCCATGACCTACCACTATTCCCTCCCTACCTTCGTAAATGATATCCACGCTCATGCTCCCGAAAGGGGGAAAGTTGTTTGCTGTGGATATAATGGACAGCGTGGGTAACAGGACGCCAGCCTGGGGTACCCAGATAAGTAAAAGAATTTTTGGTGGTGTCGTAGAGTTAACGATAACTGCGGCGTGTATGTTGGTTGGGTAGGCAGCATGGTATGCTCTCGCTGATTCCTGCCAGAGGGGAAATCTGAGATAATTATAGGCAGTGCGACCCTGTGGGTACGGCGTGCCTGAATGGTAGGTCAGGTCTGCAAGGGAACGACAGGGTTTCTGGAAATTGAAAGAAAAGAAATGAACAATAGTGTTCAACCTTCTGTACTGATAAATCATAACATGAAATACATAAAACAAGTATAAATAACCTATAACTCCCCCTCCCTCCCCCTATCAACCGGGTTGAACGTAAAATCAGGGGTGAACGAAGTGGGTGAACGGCTGGGATGGCGATGGACGACCCGCTTGAAGGAAAAAAAAAAAATCTACGTATTGGTCAGTCTTTGAGCCCGACACGTGAGACCCTGGAAGAATTTGAAGAACTGCTTCTCAGACGGAGGTTATATGGAAGAACTTCATTAGCGTCCATGTAAACATACCGCGATCATAGTCTCTTGTCTTGAAATATCAAGATATTACTGGAGTCTGAAGCATACAATGTTTACCATTCAGTCTGACATGATTCGTAAGTGTTTACTTGAAATCTTGATCCATGTCAGTGGGTTTGGGGAGGCGAGGCAGGTGAATCAACTCATTCATATTAAGGCAGGGATGGATAAGGTTCAGAAACACTGAGCGCAGACCTCTTGTTCCACACGTGGTCGAGGGCTTTGCTTATGTCTCGTTGTATGTACGACTGTGCAGTTTCATTCTAATCCTTTAGTAATTACTCTTTTTTTTTCTTCGGCAATCGTGATTTGTATCCCAGCAAAGGCCATATTGGTTATGGTTATAGAGGTAGTTGTATTGTAGGTGCCATTCCGATCTTAGGTTGATTTTTCTCTCGAGTATTCTCCCTCCTACGTCAAAGAGGGTCATGGGATGGTGATTCTTTGGGTCAGTATCTAGCATCCCTGGTTTTGGTATCACTGTTACTCTGGCTTTCTTAAATCTCAGGGGAAAGTCTCGTCGGTGTTGAGCACAGTGTAATAGATGTTGGGAGGTAGTGAAGGACATTATCTGTCAACATGCTTATCCGTTTCTTGTCCACATGTCCCTTTCTTGGGTTATGTTCTTGGTATTTAGATAGTTGCTCGTAGTTCTGGCACGTCAATTCTCAGTGAAAGGTGTCTGTCAGGGCACAGCTGCACTGAGTCTATGGCCTGTTGTAGGATGGCTCCTTCCTTATCCTGAGACAGCCACTCAAGAGTATCTCTTTCGTGGGTCGGGTTATAACTCCCACTTTCTTCAGACGTAATTTACAATACAGACTTCCATGTGTTAAGGACGTCGTTAGCCATGGTACAGTGAGGTGAGTGGGGAGGAGGTGCTTTCTGCTTGGCTATCCTGTTTTTCTACCTTTTTAATGTTATTCTCCTCTACAATTGACCTCGTTATGGACCACAGGTCTCCTGTTATCTATCTTTCATCCTTCATACTGGTCACACTCCAACAGACCAGTACACAGGTCCTGTAGGGTGGTACCCTTCATACTGGTCACACTCCAACAGACTAGTGGTAAGTTGTAACAGTGATGACCAAACCTACGGTGTTGTCCCACCAGTGTTCACTTGGCTCTCCCTCCCGCTGTACCTCCCCTGTAAGTGCCCATCACTTGGCATTTACTTCCTGCTGTCCTTCCATCATCTGGCTCTCCCTCTCTTTTGCATCTCCGCTGTAAGCACACATCATTTAGCACTTCCTCCTTACTGCATCTCCCCTGTAAGTACACATCACTCGGGCAGAAACCATCTGCTTATCAAATTCATCACTACTGATCAATCCCAAGTAAACCTATACTGTCTGGAGGGGACTCGTGGTGTATAATGTTTGATTGGGACTGGTGAGTTATGCTGTTTGAAGGAGCGTAGTGGCTTCTACTGTCTGAAGGAGACTCGTGGATTATATTGTCTGATGGAAACTCGAGGTTTTGGTCTTCACACTACACCAGACGTGGCCTTGGTGACCATTCTTTGCCAAGATGGTGACGTCGGCAAAAGAAATTAAGTGTATTGTCTGACCATAAGACCAGGGATGTAATTATACATGATACTGAACGCTAAACAGAGACATGGCGGCTTCATGTCCCTTTAATAATCAAGATTTTCCCACAAGTAAATGTCTTAGTACCAGATATCGTCAAGGAGGTCTAAGAATTTGAGTTAATTATTGTGAGGTCAGGTCAGAGTAGGTCAAGCGGGCTTTACTGAGGTGGTGTCATGTGGATGCGCGCCGTATGCCTGGGGAATGTACCTATTTGCTTATTATCTCAGAGATCATTTAGGTCCATGTGAAGACATGCAGAGGAACCTCGACACTGAAACTAACTAACGTGGTTAGCGTTCGTTAATGGAGGTCAGGTTGGAGGTCAGGTTACCAATAATGCACTAAGAATATCGGAAACATTATAACCAGTTTACGTTCTACAGGATCAGCAGAGACACTTACGAAACCAAGACTGGACCATTCACGATGACAAACTTTCCCGTATCACATGTCGTATTCTCTCCCTCACGATGAAGAAGAAAGTCTTTGAATTTGGACACAATACTAGAACTTTGGTTACAACAGCAGTTCAGCAGCACTGATGGTGTAACCTGGGACAGTGATGGTGTAGCCTAAGACAATGATGGTGTAGCCAGGGTGAGTGAAGATGTAGACTGGGACAGTTATGGTGTAGCGCGGGACAGTGACAGCGTATCTAGGGAGAGTGATGGTGTAGCCAGGGACAGTGATGGTGTAGCGCCGTACAGTTATAGCGTGTCTAGGGAGAGTGATGGTGTAGCGTGCGACTGTTATAGCGTGTCTAGGGAGAGTGATGGAGTCGGCAGAGACAGTGATAGTGTATTTAGGAAAAGTGATGGTGTAGCCAGGGACAATGATTAGGGATAATGATGGTTTAGCTCGGGACAGGGATGATGTAGCCTGGGATAGTGATGGTGTAGCCTGAGGCTGTGATGGTGTAGCCTGGGACGGTGATGGTGTAATCTGGGACAGTGATGGTGTAGCCTGGGACGGTGATGGTGTAATCTGGGACAGTGATGGAGTAGCCTGAGACAATAATGGTGTATCCTGGGACGGTGACTGTGTAGTCTGGGACAGTGAGGGTTTATTCTGAGCAGTGATGGTGTAGCCTGAGACAGTGATGGTGTAGCCTGGGACAGTGATAGTGTAGCCTTAGGCAGTGATAGTGTAGCCTTAGGCAGTGATAGTGTAGCCATAGACGGTAATGGTGTAGGCTGAGGCAGTGATAGTGTAGCCATAGACGGTAATGGTGTAGCCTGACAAGAAGGGTGCAGACTGGGACAGCTATGGAGTAGCCTGGGACAATAGTGACGTAGTCTGAGATAGTAATGGTGTAACCCGGAACGATAATGGGTAGCCTGAGACAATATTGGTGTAGCCTGGGACAATAATGGTATAGCCTGGGACAATAATGGTGTAGCCTTGGGACAGTAACAGTGTAACTAGGGAGAGTAATGGTGTAGCCTGGGACGGTAATGGTGCGCCTTAGGACAATATCTGTGTAGTCTGGGATGGTAACGGTGTAGCCTGGGACGGTGATGGTGTAGCATGGGACAATAATGTAGACTGGGACAATCAGCATGTACCTTGGGACACTAATGGTGTGGTCTGAGACATTAACGGTGCAGCTTGGGACAATGATGTTGTATTCAGGGACAGTAATGGTGTAACCCGAGACAGCGATGGTGTAAACAAGGACAATTATGATGTAGCCTGGGACAGCAATGGTGCAGCCTGGGACAATGATGACAATTATGATGTAGCCTGGGACAGCAATGGTGTAGCCTGGGACAATAATGGTGTATCCTTGAGACAGTGATAGTGTAGCCTGGGACGATGATGGTGTAGCCTGGGACAGTAATGTTGTAGACTGAGACAGTAATAGTGAAGCCTGGGAGAGTGATGGTGTAGCCAAAAACTGTTATGGTGTAACCTGGGGCAGTGATGGTGTAGCAGAGGACAATAATGGTGTAGTCTGGGACAGTGATGGTGAAGCTGAGGAAATAATGGTGTAGCCTGGGACAGTAATGGTGTAGCCTGGGACAGTAATGGTGTAGCCATAGACAGAAACGGTGTGGCCTGAAATAACAATGGTGTAGCCTGGGACGGTAATGGTGCACCTTAGGACAATATTTGTCAAGTCTGGGACAGTAATGGTGTACCTTGGGACGGTGATGGTGTAGCCTGTGACAGTAGTGGTGCAGCCTGGGACAATAGTCATGTACCTTGGGACACTAATGGCGTAGTCTGAGACATTAATGGTATAGCTCGGGACAGTGACGTTGTAGTCTTGGACAGTAATGGTGTAGCCTGCGACAGCGATGGTGTAACCTAGGACAGGAATGGTGTAGCCTGGGATAATAATGGTTTATCATGAGACAGTGATAGTGTAGCCTGGGAAGGGAATGGTGTAGCCTGAGACAGTGATGGTGTAGCCTGGGACAGTAATGGTGAATCCTGGGGTAGTAATGGTGTAACCTGTGACAATAATGTCGTAGCCTGGGACGGTAATGGTGTAGCCTGGGATGGTGTAGACTCAGACAGTGATGATGAAGCCTGGGACAGTGATGGTGTAGTCTAGGTCAGTGATAGTGTGGTCTAGGACAGGGATGGTGTAACCTGGGTCAGTGATAGTGTAGTCTTGGACAGTGATGGTGTAGCCTGGGTCAGTGATAGTGTAGTCTAGGACAGGGATGGTGTAGCCTGGGTCAGTGATAGTGTAGTCTTGGACAGGGATGGTGTAACCTGAGACAATAGCGTGAAGGCTACACATGAGGGCTAGACTAGGCTGTGGGTGGCTGCCTCCCGCACATCCCGCCCCAGTTCATCCGTCTTCGGGAGTGGGCAGGTAAATTAAGAGTGTCTGTCGGGCGTCTCCCGAGTGCACTGAAGCCCCTCGTCCGCTTACCGACTCATATTGGTGCAGGGGCCCCACAGGTGCTGTAGAGACCGGCCACCAACCCAGGGAACACTTCCCTCGCCGCCAGCAGGAGCACCAGCGGCAGCAGCAGCAGCGGTACGGCCATTTAGAGCAGGAAGGACCGCTGGCAGGGTGGGGGGGGAGCTGGGTGACCTACCAGGTGCTGTAAAGGGCGAACGAACAGCTGTGGGAGCAGCAAGGTCGAGCAACACAAGTGGGATAACCAACCCACGGAGAAGAGTTCATAGTAAAGAGACAAACTGACGTACTGAAAAGTAACGAACAAAAAACGGAAGAAGAATAACAGTAACGAAAGAAACTGCTGATGAACAATGTATATATACACACACACACACATATACATATATATATATATATATATATATATATAGAGAGAGAGAGAGAGAGAGAGAGAGAGAGAGAGAGAGAGAGAGAGAGAGAGAAGGGTGAGAGGGCAGCATGGGGCAGCGAGAAGAGACGAGGGAGGGCAGGTCCTGCAGGAAAGAAGGGGACAGTAATTAAGAGAAGGAAACTGGGGACCAAACAAGAAAATTATGGAGGCAGCAGCAGGAGAGGAAGCAACACAGAATATCTGAAGACCATGAGGCGGCGGAGACGTGAATAAAAAGGGAATGAATGCGAGAAGAACCGCGAGGAGGAGGAGGAGGAGGAGGAGGAGAAGGAGGAGGAGGAGGCTTGTGATGGCATTATAAACACTGGAGGTCAAAATATGAATGAGCTTAATCTGTTAAGAAAAAATATTGAGAAGCGACGAGGAAAACCATTCAAATTAAAAAGCAGAGGACAAGAAGAGATAAATGTGGAAATGTATGCGGTGGAGGGAGGGAAGAGGGAGAAGATGTAAAAACTGCGGATGGAAATGAAGAAGGAGGGAATACGCCAGCCATAAAGTGATGTACTGCTGGGTGAAGTACTGCTGAGGTGACGTACTGCTGGGTGATGTTACTGCTGAGGTGATGTACAGCTGAGGTGATGTACTACTGAGGTGACGTACTGCTGGTGATGTAACTGCTGGGTGAAGTACTGCTGAGGTGAATGTACTGCTGGGTGAAGTACTGCTGAGGTGATGTACTACTGGGGTGATGTACTGCTGAGGTGAATGTACTGCTGAGGTGAGGTACTGCTGAGGTGAATGTACTGCTGAGGTGAATGTACTGCTGGGTGGATGTACTGCTGAGTGATGTACTGCTGAGGTGAATGTACTGCTGGGTGAAGTACTGCTGAGGTGAGTACTGCTGGGTGAAGTACTGCTGAGGTGAGTACTGCTGGGTGAAGTACTGCTGAGGTGAGTACTGCTGGGTGAAGTACTGCTGAGGTGAGTACTGCTGGGTGAAGTACTGCTGAGGTGAGTACTGCTGGGTGAAGTACTGCTGAGGTGAGGTACTGCTGAGGTGAGTACTGCTGGGTGAAGTACTGCTGAGGTGATGTACTGCTGGGTGAAGTACTGCTGAGGTGAGTACTGCTGGGTGATGTACAGCTGAGGTGATGTACTGCTGAGGTGATGTACAACTGGGGTGAGGTACTGCTGGGTGGATGTACTGCTGAGGTGATGTACTGCTTAGGTGGTGTACTGCTGAGGTGAGTACTGCTGGGTGATGCACTACTGAGGTGATGTACTACTGGGGTGATGTACTGCTCGGTGAATGTACTGCTGGGTGAAGTACTGCTGGGTGAAGTACTGCTGGGTGAATGTACTGCTGGGTGAAGTACTGCTGAGGTGAGTACTGCTGGGTGATGTACAGCTGAGGTGATGTACGCTGAGGTGATGTACAACTGGGTGATGTACTGCTCGATGATGTACTGCTGGGTGAAGTACTGCTGAGGTGAATGTACTGCTGAGGTGATGTACTGCTGGGTGATGTACTGCTGGGTGATGTACTGCTGGGTGATGTTCTGTTGGGTGATGTACTGCTGAGGTGACGTACTGCTGGGTGATGTACTGCTGGGTGATGTACTGCTGAGGTGATATACTACTGAGGTGATGTACTGCTGTGTGATGTACTGGTGGGTGATGTACTGCTGAGGTGATGTACTGCTGAGGTGACGTACTGCTGGGTGATGTACTGCTGGGTGATGTACTCCTGGGGTGATGTACTGCTGAGGTGATGTACTGCTGAGGTGATGTACTGCTGAGGTGATGTACTGCTGGATGATGTACTGCTCGGTGATGTACTGCTCGGTGATGTACTGCTGAGGTGATGTACTGCTGGGTGATGTACTGCTGGCTGATGTACTGCTCGGTGATGTACTGCTCGATGATGTACTGCTGGGTGATGTACTGCTGGGTGATGTACTGCTGGGTGATGTACTGCTGGGTGATGTACTGCTGAGGTGATGTACTGCTGAGGTGACGTACTGCTGGGTGATGTACTGCTGAGGTGATGTACTACTGGGTGATGTACTGCTGAGGTGATGTACTGCTGGGTGGTGTACTGCTGAGGTGATGTACTGCTGGGTGATGTACTGCTGAGGTGACGTACTGCTGGGTGATGTACTGCTCGGTGATGTACTGCTCGGTGATGTACTGCTGGGTGATGTACTGCTGGGTGATGTACTGCTGGGTGATGTACTGCTGAGGTGATGTACTGCTGAGGTGACGTACTGCTGGGTGATGTACTGCTGAGGTGATGTACTACTGGGTGATGTACTGCTGAGGTGATGTACTGCTGGGTGGTGTACTGCTCGGTGATGTACTGCTGGGTGATGTACTGCTGAGGTGATGTACTGCTGGGTGATGTACTGCTGAGGTGACGTACTGCTGGGTGATGTACTGCTCGGTGATGTACTGCTCGGTGATGTACTGCTCGGTGATGTACTGCTGGGTGATGTACTGCTCGGTGATGTACTGCTCGGTGATGTACTGCTCGGTGATGTACTGTTCGGTGATGTACTGCTGAGGTGATGTACTGCTGGGTGATGTACTACTGAGGTGACGTACTGCTGGGTGATGTACTGCTGGGTGATGTACTGCTCGGTGATGTACTGCTGGGGTGATGTACTGCTGGGTGATGTACTGCTGGGTGATGTACTGCTGAGGTGATGTACTGCTGGGTGATGTACTGCTGAGGTGACGTACTGCTGGGTGATGTACTGCTGAGGTGACGTACTGCTGGGTGATGTACTGCTGGGTGATGTAGTGCTCGGTGATGTACTGCTGAGGTGATGTACTGCTGGGTGATGTACTGCTCGGTGATGTACTGCTCGGTGATGTACTGCTGAGGTGATGTACTACTGAGAAGATGTACTGCTCGGTGATGTACTGCTGAGGTGATGTACTACTGAGGTGATGTACTGCTGGGTGATGTACTGCTGGGTGATGTACTGCTGGGTGATGTACTGCTGAGGTGATGTACTACTGAGGTGATGTACTGCTGGGTGATGTACTGCTGGGTGATGTACTGCTGAGGTGATGTACTGCTGGGGTGTTGTACTGTTGAGGTGATGTACTGCTGGGTGATTTACTGCTGGGTGATGTACTGCTGAGGTGATGTACTGCTGGGATGATGTACAACTGGGTGATGTACTGCTGAGGTGATGCACTGCTGGGGTGATGTACAGCTGGGGAGATGTACTGCTGGGTTATGTAGTACTGAGGTGATGTACTGCTGGGTAATGTATTGCTGAGGTGATGTACTGCTGGGTAATGTACTAATGAGGTGATGTACTGCTGGGAGATGTAATGTTGAGGTGATGTACTGCTGGGTGATGTACTGCTGAGATGTTGTACTGCTGGGGTGATGTACAACTGGGTGATGTACTACTGGGGTGATATACGGTTGGGGTGATGTAGAGCTGGGTGATGTACTGCTGGGTGATGTACTGCTGGGTGATGTACTGCTGAGGTGATGTACTCCTGGGGTGATATACGGTTGGGGTGATGCACAGCTGTGTGATGTACTGCTGGGTGATGTACTGCTGAGTGAGGTACTGCTGAGGTGATGTACTGCTGGGGTGATGTACTACTGGGGTGATGTATTGCTGAGGTGATGCACTACTGAGGTGATGTACTGCTGGGTGATGTACTGCTGAGGTGGTGTACTGCTGGGTGATGTACTGCTGAGGTGATGTACTGCTGGGGTGATGCACTACTGAGGTGATGTACTGCTGGGTGATGTACTGCTTAGGTGGTGTACTGCTGGGTGATGTACTGCTGAGGTGATGTACTGCTGGGGTGATGTACTACTGGGGTGATGTATTGCTGGGGTGATGTACAACTGGGGTGAGGTACTGCTGGGTGATGTACTGCTGGGTGATGTACTGCTGAGGTGATGTACTGCTGAGGTAATGTACTGCTGAGGTGATGTATTGCTGGGTAATGTAGTACTGAGGTGATGTACTGCTGGGTGATGTACTGCTGAGGTGGTGGACTGCTGGGTGATGTACTGCTGAGGTGATGTACTGCTGGGGTGATGCACTACTGAGGTGATGTACTGCTGGGTGATGTACTGCTTAGGTGGTGTACTGCTGGGTGATGTACTGCTGAGGTGATGTACTGCTGGGGTGATGTACTACTGGGGTGATGTATTGCTGAGGTGATGTACAACTGGGGTGAGGTACTGCTGGGTGATGTACTGCTGGGTGATGTACTGCTGAGGTGATGTACTGCTGAGGTAATGTACTGCTGAGGTGATGTATTGCTGGGTAATGTAGTACTGAGGTGATGTACTGCTGGGTGATGTACTGCTGGGTGATGTATTGCCGGATGTATACTGCTGGGTAAACGAACTGCTGGGAAAACGTACTGCTGGGTGATGTAATGATGAGATGACGGGTTGTTGGTTGGTGTACTGCTGGGATGACGTACCATTGGGTGGTGTACTGCTGAGTGATGTACTACTGGGATGACGTGCATTTGGGTGATGTACTGCTGGGATGACGTACTGCTGGGTGATACACTGGTGGGGTGATGGTACACCTTGTAGGAACAAAGTGATCAACACTGAATGACACGACTGATGGGCGCTAAACTCCCTCTCTCTGTAAAGACTATCAACTAAATTATCGTAACAAGTGATCTTTGTCCACTATTATTGGTTATAACTGGAACCTGCGAAATTACCTGCAGACTCTCCCACCAATAATGTACTCACTGACTATATTCCAATCTACAAAGTTATCCCATATTGAGTTTTCCCGTCTAACTTGTGAATATGACTGGTTTTTTTTTGGGGGGGGTCGAAGTCCCCACGAGAGCCATTTTTGAATACATTATTGCGAGTGTAAACTACAGCTAATCTCCCGACATTTTACGTCAGGGAATTTCCATGACAATTGCGGCAATGGGGTTGTGAAGCCTTGCATTGTTACATTGTTATATAACTGATGCAGATCACTCGCAGGTAATTAAGGCGAACTGCTTTGGCCATTATGGGCTTCCCCCAGCGATCTATAGCTAAGCAAGAAGTTCCAGGATGCTTTTGGAGCGTCTATTATGGTGGAGGCGGTCCCCTTGGCCGGCATAGATGCTAAGTGGTTACACCAAACTCTAGGCTGTAAAGCTTGTGGGTAAGTGCCCTGGTGAGGTAGCTTCATGGTGGAACTTAGGCAAGCACTTGGTGAGAGTGATGCTGGATTGTTGAGTGTGGGATTAGCGGAAAAAAGACTGCGTAGTGGTTAGCGTTTTGCGGCTGTCGGTCCACAGTCAGCACAGCTGTTTATCCTTCCATAGGGCTTAGTCGATAAAATGGGTAGTGAGTGGTGGGATGAAGGAGTAAAGTTGTTAGTAAAAGATAAAAGATAGGCGTTCGGACGATACTTGCAAGGAAGAAGAGCAAATGACTGGGAGACGTATAAAAGAAAGCGGCAAGTCAAGAAAAAGGTGAATGGGTTGAAAAAAAGGCAAATGAGAATTGGGGTGAGAGAGTATCAATAAACTTTAAGAAGAATAAAAAGATGTTTTGGAAGGAGATAGATAACGTGCGTATGACAGGAGAACAAATGAGAACATTGGTGAAGGGGGCAAGTGGAGAAGTAATAACAGGGAGAGATGAAGTGAGATGGAGTGAGTATTTTGAAAGTTTGTTTAATGCGTTTGATGATAGAGATGCAGATATAAGGTGTTTTGTTCGGGATGGTGTGCGAAGTGAGAGGGTCAGGGAGAATCGTTTGGTCAAGAGAGAAGAGGTAGTGAAAGCTTTGCGGAAGATAAAATCCAGCAAGGCAGCGGGTGTGTATGGTATTACAGTGGAACTTATCAAAAAGGGGGTGACTGTGTTGTTGATTGGTTGGTAAGGATATTCAGTATATGTATGGAACATAGTTAAGTACCTGAGGATTGGTGGAATGCATGCATAGTGCCACTGTACAAAGATAAAAGGGATAAAGATGAGTCTGTTGAGTATTCATGGGAAATTATATGGGAGGGTATTGATTGAGAGGGTGAAGGCATGTACAGAACATCAGATTGGGGAAGAGCAGTGTGGTTTCAGAAGTGGTAGAGGATGTGTGGATCAGGTGTTTGCTTTGAAGAATGTATGTGAGAAATACTTTGAAAAACAGATGGATTTGTATGTAGCATTTATGGATCTGGAGAAGGCATATGATAGGGTTGATAGAGATGCTTTGTGGAAGGTCTTAAGATTTTATGGTGTGGGAGGTAAGTTGCTAGAAGCATTGAAAAGATTTTAGCAAGCATGTAAGGCATGCGTACGAGTAGGAAGAAAAAAGAGTGGTTGGTTCCATGCGAATGGGCTGTGTGATGTCCCTATGGATGTTTAATTTGTTTATGGATGCGGTGGTTGGAGAGGTAAATGCAAGAGATTTGGAAAGAGGGGCAAGTATGCAGTCTGTTGGGGATGAAAGGGCCTGGGAAGTAAGTCAGATGTTGTTCGCTAGTCATACAGCTCGGCGGCTGATTCGAGTGAGAAACTACAGAAGTTGATGAGTGAGTTTGAAAAAGTGTGAGAAAGGAAGAAGTTGAGGGTAAATGCGAATTAGGTTCAGTAGGGTTGAGGGACAAGAAAACTGGGAGGTAAGTTTGAATGGAGAAAAACTGGAGGAAGTGAAGTGTTTTAGATATCTGGGAGTGGATTTAGCAGCGGATGGAAACATGGAGGCGGGAGTGAGTCATAGGATGGGGGAGGGGGCGAAGGTTCTGGGAGCGTTGAAGAATGTGTGGAAGGCGAGAACATTATCTCGGAAAGCAAAAATGGATATGTTCGAAGGAATAGTAGTTCCAATAATGTTATACGGTTGCGAGGCATTGACTATAGATAAGGTTGTGCGGAGGAGGGTGCATGTGCTGGAAATGAGATGTTTGAGGACAATATGTGGTGTGAGGTGGTTTGATCGAGTAAGTAATGTAAGGGTGAGAGAGATGTGTGGAAATAAAAAGAGTATGGTTGAGAGAGCAGAAGAGGGTGTTTTGAAATGGTTTGGTTACATGGAGAGAATGAGTGAGGAAAGATTGACCAAGAGGATATATGTGTCAGAGGTGGAGGGAACGAGGAGAAGTGGGAAACCAAATTGGAAGTGGAAAGATGGAGTGAAAAAGATTTTGAGTGATCGGGGCCTGAACATGCAGGAGGGTGAAAGGCGTGCAAGGAATAGAGTGAATTGGAACGATGTGGCATACCGGGATCGAGGTGCTGTCAATGGATTGAACCAGGGCATGTGAAGCGTCTGGGGTAAACCATAGAAAGAGTATGGTTGAGAGAGCAGAAGAGGGTGTTTTGAAATGGTTTGGTTACATGGAGAGAATGAGTGAGGAAAGATTGACCAAGAGGATATATGTGTCAGAGGTGGAGGGAACGAGGAGAAGTGGGAAACCAAATTGGAAGTGGAAAGATGGAGTGAAAAAGATTTTGAGTGATCGGGGCCTGAACATGCAGGAGGGTGAAAGGCGTGCAAGGAATAGAGTGAATTGGAACGATGTGGCATACCGGGGTCGAGGTGCTGTCAATGGATTGAACCAGGGCATGTGAAGCGTCTGGGGTAAACCATAGAAAGTTCTGTGGGGCCTGGATGTGGAAAGGGTGCTGTGGTTTCGGTGCATTATTACATGACAGCTAGAGATTGAGTGTGAACGAATGGAGCCTTTGTTGTCTTTTCCTAGCGCTACCCCGCACACATGAGGGGGAGGGGGTTGTTATTCCATGTGTGGCGAGGTGGCGATGGGAATAATTAAAGGCAGACAGTATGAATTATGTACATATGTATATATGCATATGTCTGTGTGTATATATATGTGTACATTGAGATGTACAGGTATGTATATTTGCGTGTGTGGACTTGCATATATATACATGTGTATGTGGGTGGGTTGCGCCATTTCTTTCGTCTGTTTCCTTGCAATACCTCGCTAACGCGGGAGACAGCGACAAAGAAAAATAAATAAAATAGAATATATATATATATATATATATATATATATATATATATATATATATATATATATATATATATATATATATATATATATATATATATATATATATATATATATATATTACAGAGGTATAAGTTTGTTGAGTATTCCTGGTAAATTATATGGGAGGGTATTGATTGAGAGGGTGAAGGCATGTACAGAGCATCAGATTGGGGAAGAGCAGTGTGGTTTCAGAAGTGGTAGAGGATGTGTGGATCAGGTGTTTGCTTTGAAGAATGTATGTGAGAAATACTTAGAAAAGCAAATGGATTTGTATGTAGCATTTATGGATCTGGAGAAGGCATATGATAGAGTTGATAGAGATGCTCTGTGGAAGGTATTAAGAATATATGGTGTGGGAGGAAAGTTGTTAGAAGCAGTGAAAAGTTTTTATCGAGGATGTAAGGCATGTGTACGGGTAGGAAGAGAGGAAAGTGATTGGTTCTCAGTGAATGTAGGTTTGCGGCAGGGGTGTGTGATGTCTCCATGGTTGTTTAATTTGTTTATGGATGGGGTTGTTAGGGAGGTAAATGCAAGAGTTTTGGAAAGAGGGGCAAGTATGAAGTCTGTTGGGGATGAGAGAGCTTGGGAAGTGAGTCAGTTGTTGTTCGCTGATGATACAGCGCTGGTGGCTGATTCATGTGAGAAACTGCAGAAGCTGGTGACTGAGTTTGATAAAGTGTGTGGAAGAAGAAAGTTAAGAGTAAATGTGAATAAGAGCAAGGTTATTAGGTACAGTAGGGTTGAGGGTCAAGTCAATTGGGAGGTGAGTTTGAATGGAGAAAAACTGGAGGAAGTGAAGTGTTTTAGATATCTGGGAGTGGATCTGGCAGCGGATGGAACCATGGAAGCGGAAGTGGATCATAGGGTGGGGGAGGGGGCGAAAATTCTGGGGGCCTTGAAGAATGTGTGGACGTCGAGAACATTATCTCGGAAAGCAAAAATGGGTATGTTTGAAGGAATAGTGGTTCCAACAATGTTGTATGGTTGCGAGGCGTGGGCTATGGATAGAGTTGTGCGCAGGAGGATGGATGTGCTGGAAATGAGATGTTTGAGGACAATGTGTGGTGTGAGGTGGTTTGATCGAGTGAGTAACGTAAGGGTAAGAGAGATGTGTGGAAATAAAAAGAGCGTGGTTGAGAGAGCAGAAGAGGGTGTTTTGAAGTGGTTTGGGCACATGGAGAGAATGAGTGAGGAAAGATTGACCAAGAGGATATATGTGTCGGAGGTGGAGGGAACGAGGAGAAGAGGGAGACCAAATTGGAGGTGGAAAGATGGAGTGAAAAAGATTTTGTGTGATCGGGGCCTGAACATGCAGGAGGGTGAAAGGAGGGCAAGGAATAGAGTGAATTGGAGCGATGTGGTATACCGGGGTTGACGTGCTGTCAGTGGATTAAATCAAGGCATGTGAAGCGTCGGGGGTAAACCATGGAAAGCTGTGTAGGTATGTATATTTGCGTGTGTGGACGTATGTATATACATGTGTATGGGGGGAGGGGGGTTGGGCCATTTCTTTCGTCTGTTTCCTTGCGCTACCTCGCAAACGCGGGAGACAGCGACAAAGTATAATAAAAAAAAGAATATATATATATATATATATATATATATATATATATATATATATATATATATATATATATATATATATTCCCTGGGGATAGGGGAGAAAGAATACTTCCCACGTATTCCCTGCGTGTCGTAGAAGGCGACTAAAAGGGAAGGGAGCGGGGGGCTGGAAATCCTCCCCTCTCGGTTTTTTTTTTTTTTTTCTTTTTTTTTTTCCAAAAGAAGGAACAGAGAAGAGGTCCAGGTGAGGATATTCCCTCAAAGGCCCAGTCCTCTGTTCTTAACGCTACCTCGCTATCGCGGGAAATGGCGAATAGTATGAAGGAAGGAAGGATATATATATATATATATATATATATTTTTTTTTTCTTTCTTATACTATTCGCCATTTCCCGCGATAGCGAGGTAGCGTTAAGAACAGAGGACTGGGCCTTTTAGGGAATACCCTCACCTGGCCCTCTTCTCTGTTCCTTCTTTTGGAAAATTAAAAAAAAAAAACGAGAGGGGAGGATTTCTTGCCCCCCGCTCCCTTCCCTTTTAGTTGCCACAACCCTACGAGAATTCATATAACAAAAGCCATGCTACTCAAGAGGATATAACCTCATTCCATAAATCATTAAGGTACAGGACAAGCTCAGACGTTACAAGCATTCTCAACCGCACACCACACGACTCCACTCTACCTCTACTGGACTTTTCCAGGTGCAGAGACCTCAGGCAAACCCCCTAGCCGTTGACCTAACGAGTTTGACTCCCTACCGACCACACTACCACGTATGAGCTCCGAGGAAACACGGTCCACCGATCAACATATTATTTACGTCACCGCTCTCATTTGTAACACTTCAAGATGTGATTAATTCCTGTTTTTTTTTCTTCATATTGTCTTGTATAATTTATAATCAACTTGATTGAAGATGGGCAGTGTTCTTGAGCCCAAAACGTTTCAATGTTTCGGGAATAAAGTGAAAATGAATATAGAACATTTAATTCTCACATTATCAGATGAAGCCAAATGTGTGGTGACAGAAATTGAAAAAACAGCGCAAAGCTAGTGAGTGTTAAAAATGCATTGGTCTACAAACAGTGCATTAAGAAAAATACTTTGCCTGCTAACACAAATATACATTATATATATATATATATATATATATATATATATATATATATATATATATATATATATATATATATATATATATATATATATATATATATATATTGTATAGAACATCTTTAGTGGGTGAGATGTGGTATGCTCCCGGGTCTTAACTATACTGTCCAAGGTGTGCTGTATTATATTCCTGTGTCCCGAACAAGACTTTGGCTTCAAAAATCAGGACAAAAGTATTTCGACATACAAACCACCGTCAAGGGAAGGGCAGAATAATCCCTTGAAAACTGGTTCTCAGTAAATATTTGGTTCATTCCCAGCAAAGGTTTCCTTTGGCGAGAGACCGGCTACATCCAGCATTTTGTGTCCTGGAAAATGTTCGCCATTTGAATCATAGCTTTGTGCTGAAGGGCAAATCTGCCGTGTATAATTTTTGAAGAAAACAGTACTTTACCCACGCTACAACTACGACAATCTGAAAACTTTTTATGGAATATTTTTGTTCTTATTTTGAATACATTCCTTGCGTTTGCCCGCTTAATCGAGACAGTGTCAAGAACAGAAAATTTAATCTTACAGTGGAAATACTGAACGTCAGCAATACATCTTACAATTGCCTTCTGCGACACGCAGGGGATATGTGGGTAGTGCTCTCTCTCTCTCTCTCTCTCTCTCTCTCTCTCTCTCTCTCTCTCTCTCTCTCTCTCTCTCTCTCCCCCCACCCACCCCGTCTCCTACTGTTAAACATATGGAAAATACCGTCACTAGTTTTACGAACAGCATAAGACTCCTAGAGCACGAGGTTCTCCTGCAGCATGAGGCCTTCCCACAGCATGGAACTCTTTCACAGCTCGAGGCTCCCTCATAGCATGAGGGTCTTTTCCACAGCATGAGGCCCTCCCAGTATGAGGCTCTCCCAAAGCTACAGCCCCTCCCACAGCATGAGGCTGTCTCTCACAAGATTATTCTCATCGATTAGGTGACAAATATTTCCAGGAATTTTTTAGAATTCTTAATATCTTTAGGAATTATATGTATGCACGTATGGGTCAGGAGATCAGAGCTCGGTGAACCAGTGGCGATGTTCATAAGATAACAGATAATACAAGTCGTGGACATCTATCAGCTGATCCAGTCGGTGGTAGCACCAAAGAGGCAAACAGCGACCAAGTCTACCAGAAAAATGCGCCGACAGACGTTACAATCACGAGGACTGTTGATAAATTCAGGGAGAGGGACTAGTTCTTGGCGGGCACCTCAAGCAGGCCAGCAACTGCAAGGATGGAAGCCATCATTGCATCCGTCAGACAGCCATTTACAAACACTGCAAAGGAACGTCATCGGAGGCCAACCCTGGAACCCGATCTGTCGCAAACATCAGTTCGACCGATGATAAACCAGGATCATACAATCATCGCTAGCAACAATCACCATAAGCAGAACACGAAGGATGCGGACAAGCAACTCCAGAGATCTGAGAGGCAATGTTCATGTGACACAGGATAGAGGTAAAAAAGTGGTGAGTGGACGAAAAAGTTTTAGTTTCAGGATGAGACCCACCTCTATTTGGACGGTTTCGTTAACTTCCAGGATCACGAAAGCCATCACTGCTTCCCCAAATACATCCCATTCCTTCCCCATTCCCCTTACGTCATTTGCTCTCACCTTTAGCCATTCTGCACTCAATCTCTCCTGGTACTTCCTCACACAATTCTTCTTTCCAGTCTCACTTACTCACATCACTCTCTTCACCCCAACATTCTCTCTTCTTTTCTGAAAACCTCTACAAATCTTTACCTTCGCCTCCACAAAATAATGATCAGACATCTCCCCAGTTGCCCCTCTCAGCACATCAACATCCAAAAGTCTCTCTTTCACGCGCCTATAAATTAACTCGTAATCTAATAACGCTCTCTGGCCATCTCTCCTACTTACATACATATACTTATGTATATCTCTCTTTTTAAACCAGGATTCTCAATCAACAGTCCTTTTTCAGCACACAAATCTACAAGCTCTTCACCATTTCCATTTTCAACACTGAACACCCCATGTACACCAATTATTCCCTCATCTGCCACAATACTCACCTTTGCATTCAAATCACCCATCACTATAACCCGGTCTAGTGCATCAAAGCTGCTAACACACCCACTAAGCTGCTTCCAAAACACTTGCCTTTCATGATCTTTCTTCTCATGACCAGATGCAAAGGCACTAATAATCACCCATCTCTCTCCATCCACTTTCAGTTTTACCCATATCAATCTAGAGTCTACTTTCTTACACTCTATCACATACTCCCACAACTCCTGCTTCAGGAGTAGTGCTACTCCTTCCTTTGCTCTTGTCATCTCACCAACCCCTGACTTTACTCACAAGACATTCCCAAACCACTCTTCCCATCTGTACTTTTTGAGCTTCGTTTCACTCAAAGCCAAAACATCCAGGTTCCTTTCCTAAAGCGTACTACCTATCTCTCCTTTTTCCTCATCTTGGCTAAATCCATATACATTTAGACACCCTAGTCCGAGCCTTCGAGGAGGATGAGCACTCTCCGCATGACTCCTTCTTCTGTTCCCCCTTTTAGAAAAAGACAGACAGATAGACAGACAGACAGACACACACACACACACACACACACACACACACACATATATATATATATATATATATATATATATATATATATATATATATATATATATATATATATATATATATATATATATATATATATATATATATATATATATATGTATATGTATATATATATATATATATATATATATATATATATATATATATATATATATATATATATATATATATATATATATATATATATATATATATATATATACATATATATATACATTTTTTTTATACTATTCGCCATTTCCCGCATTAGCGAGGTAGCGCTAAGAACAGAGGACTTGGGCTTTGAGGGAATATCCCCACCCGGCCCCCTTCTCCGTTCCTTCTTTTGGAAAAAAAAAATGAGAGGGGAGGATTTCCAGCCCCCCGCTCCCTTCCCTTTTAGTCGCCTTCTACGACACGCAGGGAATACGTGGGAAGTATTCTTTCTCCCCTATCCCTAGGGATAGGATATATGTATATATATATATATATATATATATATATATATATATATATATATATATATATATTGGAAAGGATTACAATGTTGCGCGTGATCAAGTATATTCCTTAGAGTCCACGGGGAAAATGAAACACGATAAGTTCCCAAGTGCACTTTCGTGTTATAATCACATCATCAGGGGGGACACAAGAGAGAGATATGACAGTCAGTTGATATGCAACGAAGAGACGTAGCTAGGACGCCATCTGATAAACATGCGATTGTCCAAGACAGACAACGAGCGTGTCATAAACTTATTATTTCACAAATCTTATCACCAATAACGTTATACAATTTGTATAAACCATCACTAATATTAACATCATAATTCTTTGTGTATTCAATAATAGAAGATTCAATGATATTTCTCGTACTAATAGAGTTAGAGTTAATAAATGAGATGGTATTACTCCAGTCAATACAGTGATCATAGTTTTTAACGTGATTAAACAAGGCATTTTATTCTTGTCCCGTTCTTATACTATATTTATGTTGCTTAAGTCTAACAGAAAGATCATTACCAGTCTACCGAACATAAAACTTATCACAATTCCTACATGTCACTTTATAGATGCACCCAGGAGAATTTTCTGCTAAATTCCTGATTAAGATGTTCTTTATAGTATTATTGTTGCTGAAGGCAACATTTACATTAAAGGATTTCAGAAACAGGGGAAGTAAAGTAAAATTATTTTTAAAAGGGAGTACTAAAAGATTCTTGGTGTCAATGGGAGGTGTGGGCTCAACTCTATAAAATGATTTCTTTGCTAACTTAAGGTAGTTATCAATGAAAGATCTAGGGTACTTTAACTTAGATCCAATAGAATATATCTTCTCAAACTCACCATCAATATACTCTGGATTGCAAATACGTAATGCCCTAAGGACCACAGACTGAAATGATGATAATTTAACTCTGTAATGTTGAGATGAGTAATAATGGATATATGAGCATACATTGGTAGGTTTTCTGTATGGTGGGGTGGCGGCGAGAATGGATGAAGGCAGCATGTACATGTATATATATGTATATATCTGTGTATGTATATGTATGTATACGTTGAAATAAATAGGTTGATATACGTGCGTGTTTGGGCGTTTATGTATATACATGTGTATGTGGGTGGGTTCAGCCATTCGTTCGTCTGTTTCCTTGCGCTACCTCGCCAACGCGGGAGACAGCGTCAAAGTATAATGAATGAAAAAAATATATATATATTAACAGAGGACTAAGCCTCAGAGGGAGTATCCTCACTTGGCCCCTCTCTCTGTTCTCTCTTTTAGAAAATTAAAAAACAGGAGGGGAGGATTTCCAGCCCCCCCTCGCTCCCTTCCCTTTCAGTCACCTTCCCTGCGTGTCGTATGTATATGTCCGTGTGTGGGCGTGTATTTATATACATGAGTATGTGGGTGGGTTAGGCCATTCTTTCGACTGTTTCTTGCGCTATCTCGCTAACGCCGGAGACAGCGACAAAGTATAAGAAAGAAAAAAAAAAAAAGAATATATATATATATATATATATATATATATATATATATATATATATATATATATATATATATATATATATATATATATATATATATATATATATTTATGGTTCTCAGTAAATGAAGGTTTACGGCAGGGGTGTGTGATGCCTCCATGGTTGTTTAATCTGTTTATGGATGGGGTTGTTAGGAAAGTGAATGCAAGAGTTTTGGAAAGAGGGGTAAGTATGCAGTCTGTTGGGGATGAGAGAGCTTGGGAAGTGAGTCAGTTGTTGTTCGCTGATGATACAGCGCTGGTGGCTGATTCATGTGAGAAACTGCAGAAGCTGGTGACTGAGTTTGGTAAAGTGTGTGAAAGAAGAAAGTTGAGAGTAAATGTGAATAAGAGCAAGGTTATTAGGTACAGTAGGGTTGAGGGTCAAGTCAATTGGGAGTTATGTTTGAATGGAGAAAAACTGGAGGAAGTGAAGTGTTTTAGATATCTGGGAGTGGATTTGGCAGCGGATGGAACCATGGAAGCGGAAGTGTATCATAGGGTGGGGAGGGGGCGAATATTCTGGGAGCCTTGAAGAATGTTTGGAAGTCGTGAACATTATCTCGGAAAGCGAAAATGGGTATGTTTGAAGGAATAGTGGTTTCAACAATGTTGTATGGTTGCGAGGCGTGGGCTATGGATAGAGTTGTGCACAGGAGGGTGGATGTGCTGAAAATGAGATGTTTGAGGACAATATTTGGTGTGAGGTGGTTTGATCGAGTAAGTAATATAAGGGTAAGAGAGATGTGTGGTAATAAAACGAGTGTGGTTGAGAGAGCAGAAGAGGGTGTTTTGAAATGGTTTGGTCACATGGAGAGAATGAGTGAGGAAAGATTGACCAAGAGGATATATGTGGAGGGAACGAGAAGTGGGAGACCAAATTGGAGGTGGAAAGATGGAGTGAAAAAGATTTTGAGTGATCAGGGCCTAACATGCAGGAGGGTGAAAGGCGTGCAAGGAATAGAGTGAATTGGAACAATGTGGTATACCGGGGTCGACGTACTGTCAATGGAGTGAACCAGGGCATGTGAAGCGTGTGGGGTAAACCATGGAAAGTTCTGTGGGGCCTGGGTGTGGAAAGGGAGGTGTGGTTTCGGTGCATTATTACATGACAGCTAGAGACTGAGTGTGAACGAATGTGGCCTTTGTTGTCTTTTCCTAGCGCTACCTCGAACACATGAGGGGGTAGGGGGTTGTTATTCCATGTGTGGCGAGGTGGCGATGGGAATGAATAAATGCAGACAGTATGAATCATGTACATGTGTATATATGTATATGTCTGTGTGTGTATATATATATGTATACATTGAGATATATGGGTATGTATATTTGCGTGTGTGGACGTTGGGCCATCCTTTCGTCTGTTTCCTTGCGCTACCTCGCTAATGCGGGAGACAGCGACAAAGCAAAATAAATAGATAAATAATATATATATACATATATATATATATAAATATATATATATATATATATATATATATATATATATATATATATATATATATATATATATATATATATATATATATATATATATATATATATATATGGATAGATAGATAGATTGATAGATATTACTGCAACCAGGGCACCAGGAGTGATATATGTGACGTGTCAAAGGCTGTGACGTATTGTGACCGGTGATGCTTGTGACGTATCCACGGCTGTGATGGGTGTGCCTGTGACGTGTGATACGAATATTTCTTACGGGGGAAGTCATCACATTTCATCCTGATGAATCAATAGGCATGATCATGTAGAGACTCTGTACATACCAGACGGTCGTGTCCGTCAGTGTGGTGAGGGAGGTGGACTCCTAGCGAGGCAAACCACTGGGCCAAAACGTGACTGAGTGAGCCGCTTTATACACCTCACAAATTAACTGTGTTTACAATTACCACATTTGGTCGACTCCGCCAGCGTTCTGTGATTCAACTTTCTTGTTCATTATCTTAATTGTTGTCTTCTGGAAAGAACGTTGTATATATTGATAAAATAATCCTTTCCCAAGAGGAGAGTGGGCTGGAATTAATCTATCAGGAGCAGGCCTGGGATCATCCAGGAACATACCTATCCCTCTTCCCTCAGCCACTAGATCATTCTACAACATTGCTGCTGGATTACTCGGCAACGTTTCATCATCGTCAAACACTGGTCAAACTGCGTTCTCGTGACTGACTACAATCTGTCTGAGCTACACATCTTCAAGTGAGTCAAGAGACAAGATCTGGGAGAGTGAAGAGGCTGGTCCTGGATCGGCAAGACCTGGATGAGTGAGGAGGCTGGTTCTGGAGCAATAGGACCTGGGAAACTGAAGCTATTCCTGGAGCGACGGGACCTGGGAGAGAGAAAAGGCTGATCCTTGAGCGCAGGACTTGGATGAGTGAAGAGGATGATCCTGGAGAGACAGGACCTGGTGATACCTGGTAAAGCCTTTGGGGGTCTTCGTCCCCACAGCTCCCGGACTGGGTACAAGCTGTTGGAGTGGGTCAAGCTGTTGGAGTGGGTCAAGCTGTTCGAAACCGTATCCATTAGGCTCAGATAGCCTCTACAGCCTGACTGATTTGGTGCATTTTTAGTACTTGTCCAATGTACTCGTAAACTTCTCTACCGTGGATATCATCCTGTTTCCGATGGTAGATGGCAAGATGTTGAAGGGTGTTTGGGCTTGTTTAATGTGTTCTTTCTTTCTGTACATATCCCACCTATGGATTTCGAGGGTAGTAATTTACAAAGTCCTCCGTGCCTGTCGTGTTAATAGGATCTTATCTCCGACTGGATGTTGGGAACCATACTTTCTAGGATTTTCAAGGTAATATGATGTTACAGCTCACCCGTCTACGCTGTAATCAGAGATTTCAGCTGCTCCCAGTAATCTAGTATCTTTACCAAGTTAATATGGGCTGTCGAAGACATCTGAACACTTTCTAATTCCGCAGTTCTATCCACCTTGCATTGTAATCTTAGAAGGCAACAATGTATAACCTGTGAAAAAATTAGAGCCATGAATAATGTCATTGGTGTTTCTTCTTTTCTCTTGAAGGTCCGCAGGATCCAGTCTACCATCCTTCTGCATGGAGCAAACGTTGTTTTTGTATGTTCGCTGCGGGTTATGGCGTTAGACATTATTGCCTGTGTCTGTCCGATATTCTGTGCTATTTTTGATTTCTTCATTTTCCCATACCGGAGAGTTGAAACGTAGCGTCACTGAAAAGCATGTTGTTCTCGGTTGCCCAATTAAAGACTTCGTTTACGTATCTGTAGCCTTTCAGCATCTTCTAAAGATATGATTTTCATACTTATTCTTGTATCATCAGCAAATAATGAGATGAAATTGTGGTACGTGTTCACGTCAGTGTCAGATTTAAGAATGAGGAGCAGGAGGGGGTATAAGTACACTTCCTTGAGGGACTGAGCTCAATATCGTGGAGGTACTGGAGATGGCATGGTATACAACTACGTGTTGTGGTATGGTTGTAAAAAAGTTGTACATCCATCTCCCACTTTTTCCAGTTAATCCTAATTTTCGCTTTTCATGTGCCATAATATCATGGTCACATTTGTCAAATACTTTCGTTAAGTCTATGTAAATCATATCAGCTTTTCCTTTGTTTTCCAAAGCTTCAATAATCCTATCACGGTAGTCAAGCAACTGAGAAAGGCAAGATCTTCCCGCCCTGAGACCATGTTGTCCTGGTTATGTAGACTGTTTTCTTCCATAAGTTCAACCAGCTTACCTCTTAGGACTCTTCCAAAGATTTTGATAACGGTCGATACTTTTTTGGGACTGCTGTGCTTCCACCTTTATCGAGTGGGGCGATATGAGTCAGTTTCATACTCTCTGGAATGATGCCAAAATCTAGAATCTTTTCTCCAGAGGATATTTAGTGCACGTGCTAAAGGCGCCTTGCATTTCTTTATAAAGACTGAGCTCTAAGAGTTCGGATCTAGGGCTGAGCTCATGGGCTTGCTCCTACTGGCCTTCTCGAAATCTTGTGCTAAGGTGATGATGTCTGCTATGTGCACACATGGGGAATACTGTTCAGAAAGACGTCTGTTGAGTTGCTGTCTTTTTAGAAACTCATCTCCTGGCATTCGTCTGCGAAAATACCTTCTGTTTTAAGTGAACCAAATGAGTTTGTAGATCTGAATTTGCATTATGCATATGAAAAAAGTATTTTGGGTTATTTCTGTTTTATTAATGGATTTTTCTTTTTCCTGCTTGTTATATGGCATTGTTTTGGTTTATGGTATATGTCCGATTACTATTTTTTCTCCTTCGCTGGGTGAGTTGTGGCTTCTTAAGAAGGTCTGGAGCTCTTTTTCCCCTCCTGTAAAATGCTCGTCTTCCTCTTTCTATCCAAGCCTTTTTGTGCATTCTTGTAGCGGGTATCCGTCTGCTGCACGTTTAGATTGCCAAAGTGGTCATATCATAAACACACTACTCTGTTTTATACCTAGCAGGGTTCCCCATTATGTCGCATACGTCTCTCATTTGAAGCAGGTTACTAATAGACTGTTCTTTCCAGGCAATTTAGCATCCAAACTTGTCTTTACTTCGATCATGTTGTGATCAGAGTATAAGGTGTTTGAGATGTTAATATCTCAAGTTAGGTCCACATTATGCACTAACATTAAAACAGTGTTATTTCCTC
The DNA here is from genome assembly GCF_036320965.1 of Panulirus ornatus. Lineage (NCBI taxonomy): Eukaryota > Metazoa > Arthropoda > Malacostraca > Decapoda > Palinuridae > Panulirus > Panulirus ornatus. The sequence goes on along the minus strand of NC_092242.1, from coordinate 48,008,679 downwards.
TGGTCGGTGTTGTTTGTTGGCTGAGGAAGAGCTTTTCACACACACTCAAGGGGCTGATCCATGAGCGACAGGACCTGGGTGAGTCAAGTGGTTGATCCTGGGTGCGACAGGACCTGGGTGAGTCAAGAGACTGATCCTGGGGTGACAGGACCTGGGAGAGCCAAGAGACCGATCCTGGAGCGACAGGACTCGCAGCAGGTGTTGCATCTTATCTTCGGGTTCGTCTTAAATGAGCCTCTGCCTCCTGTGTTCTTACTTCCTCTGTAGCAGAAGGAACCACTTCTCGCTGTGGTTGTGGTTGCCCGACGGTACATCCTATAACAGCTTTAACTTGCAAGATCAGCTGCAGGCTCTGAAGGTGCACAGCTGCAGGCTGCGGAGGTGCACGGCAGCAGGCTGCGGAGGTGCGCAGCTGCGGGTTGTGGTAGTGCGCAGCTGAAGGCAGTAGCGGTGTGCAGCTGGTGCCCCAGTCTAATCTTCATTATCATTAAGTGTTCCCCATCGGCTGCCTCTTGCCGCTATCGTTCACCTTCATCATGTGGTGAGGTGTTTGGGGTCTTATTAAATGTTACCGTTCCCGCCTTTCAACCCAAGTTGTTGATAACGAAGTAATGCTATGGGTGTAGTCCTCACGTGAGCGGGTGTCAGTTTTCAGGGTAATCAGGGAGTCAAAACATCTCGCTGAGTATGTGGAGAAGTGATCGTGTATGATGTCTGCGGCATCGACCTGTATATGTATAAATTTACTGTGGCAGGACTCCAAGCGGCTCATCAGGGCCTCCCACCATGATAACCCAGCCGCAGGTGGCTTAAAGATCACCTGCTGCTTGGAACGAAGGGGAAAATTCTAGAGGGAAACCAAACTCTCAGGTAGTTTGCAAGTTAATTATTCAAGATCACAACCATGGTAACATAGAAGACGCGAGCGTTTAACTTTCGGAAAACGCCGAAGGTCAATGAAACACGCACCAGAATTGGACATTAAAGTTTGCCCAAGTTTTATAGGCCGTGATAGAAGCGAGTAATATTTATGAACAATATTGTGGCACTTAAGCTCCTCGTATATAAAATATAAAGAAAATCTATTACACGCTGTAATTTTTCGCCATAAAACCCACCAGACTCCACCGCTTGCTCGCCAAGACGAAACTTTCCTCAAAATCATATCTAAATTGTATTTAAGATCAGGTGAAAATCTCCAAGATGAAACTTATTGTATCAAAAAACGTGCGTTGAACACTGCAGCGTCCGGAACTTAAAGGAGTCAAGCCCCATTCCAATAATCGTTTCCCCTGATAGAAAACATCGGGACGTCAATCTCGAAGGCATCACGTTTCATCACTAATTCCGTCATCTTGGATGCAAATTGTATTCCTGCGGATCCCTCTTCGTCTACTTACGGCGCTCAACATGTTATCAAACTTTGAAAGGGTGTGCGCGGGCCGCCCGGCCAACCAGAGAGACCGTTGCCGTTAGTAAACCTTCCGAGTGGCGGATGTACGATAACCTGGCCACGCGCCCCCAGCCGTAGCTCTAGTAATCATCAAGCTATCATCATATGGAAAAGTTATGAAGAAAATGTATTCCCTACGGCGACGTTTACCTTCAGAGCTAAATACACCGATGTGATCCGTATGTAGATATATGTACACGGAGGATGTAAAGATGCAGTGGTAATTTGTTAACCAATTCGGTGGTATAAGCAAGTGATGCAAGATATAGTATTAATGTTTCCACCCGAAGCCACTCCAGTAGTCAGGAATACATCAAACCAAGTCAAATAAATATGTATCGTTCCCTGTTGGCAGCGCGGCTCGCTAGCTCCACCTCCCTCGGGAACTCACTTCTTACAACCAGTCTACATCAAGCCCAGCTTCCACTCCCTTGACAATTAAAACCCATTTCACAGTTTCATATTTTCCTGGCATTTTCAAGCGATAATGCCGGCAATTTGAGTTCCTATTAGCTACCTCCTCGTCTCCATGGAAACGTCAGCCCCTCGGGAGGAAGAGCTGTGCCGAGGGTTGGATATGATTAATATGAGTTTGCCCCAGGGGAGTCCTGCAGCAGGGCCGCCATCACTCCCTGCGCCCTCCTACCGTGGGCCCCGTGCATCAGGGAAGGTGGACCCCGTGCACCGGGGAAGGTGAGCCCTGTGGCCCGGGGATGGTGTACCCCGTACACCGGGAAAGGTGGGCCACGTGCACCGGGGATGGTGTACCCCGTACACCGGGAAAGGTGGGCCACGTGCACCGGGGAAGGTGGACTCCGTGCAACGGGGAAGGGGGGGGGGGGCACGTGCACTGGGGAAGGTGGGCTTCATGCAGCAGGAAGTGTGGCCTCCCTGCAGCAGGAAGGGTAAGCCTCGTGCAGCAGGGAAGGCGGACCCCTGCAGCAGGGAAAATTTACACCATGCTCCGAGAAAGAGTCTTATGCAGACTCCGTGCTGCATAAGACTCACTATGTTAGCTATGGGCCCAGGATTCGATCTCTGGCGGGACCGAGTCTGAATTCACAGTCTGCAACACTAACCACTACACCACCGAAATCATATGTTCTCATGCTCTGTTCCACACACTACTGAGGACTGGGCTCCTTGCTTCATCCACACACTACTTAGGGCTGGGCCCCTTGCTTCATCCACACACTACTGAGGGCTGGGCCCCTTGCTTCATCCACACACTAATGAGGGCTGGGCTCCTTGCTTCATCCACACTACTGAGGGCTGGGCTCCTTGCTTCATCCACACACTACTGAGGGCTGGGCTCCTTGCTTCATCCACACACTACTGAGGGCTGGGCTCCTTGCTTCATCCACACACTACTGAGGACTGGGCTCCTTGCTTCATCCACACACTACTGAGGGCTGGGCCCCTTGCTTCATCCACACACTAATGAGGGCTGGGCTCCTTGCTTCATCCACACTACTGAGGGCTGGGCTCCTTGCTTCATCCACACACTACTGAGGGCTGGGCTCCTTGCTTCATCCACACACTACTGAGGGCTGGGCTCCTTGCTTCATCCACACACTACTGAGGACTGGGCTCCTTGCTTCATCCACACACTACTGAGGGCTGGGCCCCTTGCTTCATCCACACACTACTGAGGGCTGGGCTCCTTGCTTCATCCACACACTACTGAGGGCTGGGCTCCTTGCTTCATCCACACACTACTGAGGGCTGGGCTCCTTGCTTCATCCACACACTAATGAGGGCTGGGCTCCTTGCTTCATCCACACTACTGAGGGCTGGGCTCCTTGCTTCATCCACACACTACTGAGGGCTGGGCTCCTTGCTTCATCCACACACTACTGAGGGCTGGGCTCCTTGCTTCATCCACACACTACTGAGGACTGGGCTCCTTGCTTCATCCACACACTACTGAGGGCTGGGCCCCTTGCTTCATCCACACACTACTGAGGGCTGGGCTCCTTGCTTCATCCACACACTACTGAGGGCTGGGCTCCTTGCTTCATCCACACACTACTGAGGGCTGGGCTCCTTGCTTTATCCACACACTACTGAGGGCTGGGCTCCTTGCTTTATCCACACACTACTGAGAGCTGGACTACTTGCTTCATCCACACACTACTGAGGACTGAGCTCCTTGCTTCATCCACACTACTGAGGACTGAGCTCCTTGCTTCATCCACACACTACTGAGGACTGGGCTCCTTGCTTCGTTCACACACTACTGAGGACTGGGCTCCTTGCTTCGTCCACACACTACTGAGGACTGAGCTCCTTGCTTCATCCACACTACTGAGGACTGGGCTCCTTGCTTCGTCCACACACTACTGAGGACTGAGCTCCTTGCTTCATCCACACACTACTGAGGACTGGGCTCCTTGCTTCGTTCACACACTACTGAGGACTGGGCTCCTTGCTTCGTCCACACACTACTGAGGACTGAGCTCCTTGCTTCATCCACACACTACTGAGGACTGGGCTCCTTGCTTCGTCCACACACTACTGAGGATTGGGCTCCTTGCTTCGTCCACATACTACCGAGGGCTGGGATCCTTGCTTCATCCACACACTACTGAGGGCTGGGCTTCATACTTCAGCCACACCCTACTGAGGGCTGGGTTCCATGCTTCACCCACACACTACTGAGGGCTGGGCTCCTTGCTTCACTCACATACTACTGAGGGCTGGGCTCCATGCTACAACCACACCCTACTGAGGGCTGGGCTCCATGCTTCACCCACACACTACTGAGGGCTGGGCTCCATGCTTCACTCACACACTACTGAGGGCTGAGCTCCATGCTTCACCCACACACTGCTGAGGGCTGAGCTCCATGCTTCACCCACACACTGCTGAGGGCTGAGCTCCATGCTTCACCCACACACTACTGAAGGCTGAGCTCCATGCTTCACCCACACAATATTAAGGGCTGGGCTCCTTGTTTACCCAAACACCAAGCAAGGGTGGTCCTCATACGTCGCCACACACCCGTGCACTGCAACACTGGGAGGGCTGGAAGGTTTGCCACCTCAAACCCAAAAGTAAGAGAGCTTGGATACGAACCCAAAACTCCAACACACAGAATTACCAGGCTGATTGACTGCTTGATCCTCCACAAACTAGGGGCAACAGATTACACCAGGGAAGGGTAGATCCCAGGGCCACACCACACACCGGGGGAGGGTTGACCACTGCACCACACACCACTGCTACATACATCATGGGAAAGGGAACCCTTACCCCTGCTATGAATACCATGGCAGAGTGAGCCCTTACCCATGCCACATATGACATATACACATCAAGAATTCGTGTACCTTATGATCCAGTGCACAGCTCAGATGTGGGTGTTCCCCTGCGTACACACACACACACACACACACACACACACACACACACACACACACACACACACACACACACACACACACAAACACACACACACACACACACACACACACACACACACACACACACACACACACACACACATACAGTACCACATGGGAGGGTCATTAAGAAGCTGAATCACCAGGCAGGAATAAGAGGGAGCTTCCTGCATTGGATAGAACTTTATCTTAGTGGAATGAACCATAGAAAACATTCGCAAATGCGCGAGGTTCGCCACTGGAGTGCCACAGGAATCTGATCAAGTACGATAATTTTTCTTGTTCTATGTTGATGACTTTGACGCGGGTATGGACACCTGCCTACATTCAAGTGTTTGCAGAAGATGGAAAAGTTATAAGGCGACTGAAAAACGAGAAGGGTAATATTATCTTACGAGGGGACCTAAGCTAACTCCAAAGTTGCTCTGATAAATGGCTGATGTAATTCAACCCGAGCAAATATTAGATAATGAGAATGGGACAAAATGGAAGAAGACTTAGATATGATTATCATGTAACAGAAAATAGGCTTAAGGATTCTGTGGGAAAAAAGGACTTGGGAGTCAACACTGTCCTAACCTGTCACCAGAGTCCTATATTGTATAAGTCAGGGAGACTAAAGTAGCTGCTGGCAAATATCAGAATAACTTTTCAAGTATAAGGATAAGGAAGTATTTAGTAAGTTGTTCATATTGAATATAAGTCCAAAACTAGACTGCTTCTCAGGTTTGGTCACTGCACTTAAAAAATCATCCGTAAAAAAATTAAACAACCATGGAGACATCACACACCCCTGCCGCAAACAAACATTCACTTTGAACAATCCCTTTCCTCTCTTCCTACGCGTACACATGCCTTATATCCTCGATAAAAACTTTCCACTGCTTCTAACAACTTGCCTCCCACACCATATATTCTTAATACCTTCCACAGAACACCTCTATCAATTCTATCATATGCCTTTTCCAGATCCATAAATGCTACATACAAATATATTTGCTTTTCTAAGTATTTCTCACATACAATCTTCAAAGCAAACACCTGATCCACACATCCTCTACCACTTCTGAAATATATATATGGCCCAACTCACCCACATACACATGTATATGCATACACGTCCACACACACACATATACATACCTATACATCTCAACTTATACATACATATATATTTATATATATATACACACACTCAGACGTATACATATATACACACGTACATAATTCATACTGTCTGCCCTTATTCTTTCCCGTCGACAACCCGCCACATATGAAATGACAGCCCCCTCCCCCCGCATGTGCGCGAGGTAGAGCTAGGAAAAGACAAGAAAGGCCAAATTCGTTCACACTCATTCTCTAGCTGTCATGTATAATGCATCGATACCACAGCTCCCTTTCCATATCCAGGCCCCACAAAACTTTCCCTGGTTTATCCCAGACGCTTCACATGCCATTGATAGCACGTCGACCCCGGTATACCACATCGTTCCAATTCACTCTATTCCTTGCATGCCTTTCACCCTCCTGCATGTTCAGGCCCCGATCACTCAAAATCTTTTTCACTCCATCTTTCCATCTCCAATTTGGTCTCCCACTTCTCCTCGTTCCCTCCACCTGTGACACATATATCCTCTTGGTCAGTCTTTCCTTACTCATTCTCTCCCTGTGACCACACCATTTCAAAACACCCTCCTCTGCTCTCTCAACCACACTCTTTTTATTACCACACATCTCTCTTACCCTTTCATTACTTACTCTGTCAAACCACCTCACACCACATATTGTCCTTAAACATCTCATTTCTAACACATCCACCCTCCTCTGCACAACTCTATCTATAGCCCACACCTCGCAACCACATAACATTATTGGAACCACTATTCCTTCAAACACACTCATTTTTGCTTTCCGAAATAATGTTCTCGCCTTCCCCATATTTTTCAACGTTCCCAGAACTTTCGCCCACTCCCTCACCCTGTGACTCATTTCTGCTTCCATGGTTCCATCCGTTGCCAAACCCACTACCAGATGTCTAAAACACTTCACTTCCTCCAGTTTTTCTCCATTCAAACTTACCTCCCAGCTGACTTATCTCTCAACTCTACTGCACCTAATAACGTTGCTCTTATTCACATTTACTCTCAGCTTTCTTCTTTCACACACTTTACCAAACTCAGTCACCAGCTTCTGCAGTTTCTCACCCGAATCAGCCACCAGCGATGTATCATCGGCGAACAACAACTGACTCACTTTCCAAGCGCTCTCATCCACAACAGACTGCATACTTGCCCCTCTCTCCAAAACTCTTGCATTCACCTCCCTAACAACCCATCCATAAACAAAGTAAACAACCATGGACACATCACGCATCCCTGCCGCACACTGACATTTACTGAGAAACAATCACTTTCCTTTCTTCCCACTCACACACAGGCCTTACATCCTCGATTAAAATTTTCACTGCTTCTAGCAACTTGCCTCCCAGACCATATATTCTTAATACCTTCCACAGAGCATCTCTATCAATTCTATCATATGCCTTCTCCACATCCATAAATGGTGCAAACAAATCAATTTGCTTTTCTAAGTATTTCTCACATACATTCTTCAAAGCAAACACCTGATCCACACATCCTCTACCACTTCTGAAACCGCACTGCTCTTCCCCAATCTGATGCTCTGTACATGCCTTCACCCTCTCAATCAATACCCTCCCATATAATCTCCCAGGAAACTCAGCAAACTTATACCTCTGTAATTTGAGCACTCACCTTTACCGTCTTTGCCTTTATACAACGGCACTATGCACGCATTCCGCCAATCCTAAGGCACCTCACCATGAGTCATACATATATTGAATATCCTTACCAACCAGTTAACAACACAATCACCGCCTTTTCTAATAAAGTCCACTGCAATATCATCCAAATCCGCTTCCTTCCCGGCTTCCATTTTCCGCACAGCTTCCACCACCTTTTCTTTGTCTACCAAATTATTCTCCCTAACGCTCTGACTTAGTACAGCACCTCTTCCAAAACACCCTATATCTACCACTGTATCATCTAACACATTCAACAAACCTTCAAAATACTCACTCCATCGCCATCTCACATCACCACTAATTGTTATCACCTCCTCATTAGCCCCCTTCACCGATGTTCCCATTTGTTTTCTTGTCTTACCCACTTTACTTACCTCTTTCCAAAACATCTTTTTATTCTCCCTAGAGTATAATGATACTCTCTCACCCCAACTCTCATTTGCCCTCTTTTTCACCTCTTGCACGTTTCTCTTGACCTCCTGCCTCTTTCTTTTATACATCTCCCAGTCATTTGCAATATTTCCCTGCAAAACTCGTACAAAATCCTCTCTCTTCTCTTTCACTAATACTCTTACTTCTTCATTCCACCACTCACTACCCTATCTAATCTGCCCACCTCCCACGCTTCTCATGCCACAAGCATCTTTTGCGCAAGCCATCAATGCTTACGTATATACATCCCATTCCTCCCCACACTCCCCTTACGTCCTTTGCTCTCACCTTTTTCCATTCTGTACTCAGTCTCTCATGGCACTTCCTCACACTATTCGCCTTCCCAAGCTCACTTACTCTCACCACTCTCTTCATCCCAACATTCTCTCTTCTTTTCTGAAAACCCATACAAATCTTCACCTTCGCTTCTACAAGATAATGGTCAGACTTCCTTCCAGTTGCACCTCACAGCACATTAACATCCAAAAGTCTCTTTCGAGCGCCTATCAATTAACACGTAATCCAATAACGCTCTCTGGCCGTCTATCCTACTTACATACGTATATTTATGTATATCTCTTTTTAAACCAGGTATTCCCAATCACCAGTCCTTTTTCAGTACACAAATCTACAAGCTCTTCACCATTTCCATTTACAACACCAATGTACACCAATTATTCCCTCAACTGCCACATTACTCACCTTTGCATTCAAATCACTCATCACTGTTACCTGGTCTCGTGCTTCAAAACTACTAACACACTCACTCATCTTTTCCCAAAACACTTGCCTCTCATGATCTTTCTTATGCCCAGGTGCATATGCACCAATAATCATCCATCTAGAGCTCTCCATCCACTTTCAGTTTTACCCATATCAATCTAGAGTTTACTTTCTTACTATCACATACTCCCACCACTCCTGTTTTAGGAGTAGTGCTACTCCTTCCCTTGCTCTTATATATATACATATTCCTATGAGTCCATGGGGAAAATGAAACACGATAAGTTCCCAAGTGCAGTTTCGTGTAATAATCACATCATCAGGGGAGACACAAGAGAGAAATATAATAGTTGATATACAACGAAGAGACGTAGCTAGGTCTGTCCATGACAGACAACGAGCGTATCACAAACTTATATGTGGACAAGAAGGTGAATTGTTTACAAATTTTTTCAACAATAAAGTTATGCAATTCGTATAGATCCTCACTAATTTTAAGATTATAATTCTTTGTGTATTTGATAATAGAAGATTCAATGATATTTCTCTTGTTACTGGATTTAGTGTTAATAACTGAGATGGCATTACCCCAGTCAATACAATGATCATAGTTTTTAGCGTGATTAAACAAGGCATTTGATTCTTGTCCTGTTCTTATACTATATTCATGTTGCTTAAGTCTAACAGAAAGATCCTTACCCGTCTGCTCAACATAAAACTTATCACAATTTCTACATGGCAGTTTATAAATGCATGTGTGTGTGTGTGTGTGTGTGTGTGTGTGTGTGTGTGTGTGTGTGTGTGTGGGTGTATTAGGCAAGGCTTCACTTCACAATACATGAATAGGGGAAGAGTGAAAGCTAAAGTTGATACTAAACATCAGAGGAGGTTGGATCCTATGGTTCATGATGTATACCAGAGTAGAGTAGAGCCTATGGTTCATGCTCTATAAAAGGGGAGAGTGGGTACTATGGTTTATGCTATATACCAGGTTGAATCCTATTGTTCATGCGATGTACCAGGGGAGGTTGGATCCTGTGGTTCATGCTGTATACCAGGGAAGAGTGGGTACTATGGTTTATGCTATATACCAGGGGAGGTTGGATCCTATCGTTTATGCTATATACGAGGAGAGAATGAATCCCATGGTTGATGCTATGTATCAGGGGAGGTTGGATCCTATGGTTCATGCTATATACTAGTAGAGGTTGGATCCTATGGAAAATGCTATATAACAGAAGAGGTTGGATTCTTTCGTTAATGCTTTATACCAGGGAAGGTTGGATCCTATGGCTCATGCTATATACTAGGAGAGGTTGAATCCTATGGTTAATGGTATATATATCAGGTGAAAGTGCATCCTATGTTTTATGGTATATATCAGGGTAAGTTGGATCCTATGGAAAATGCTATATAACAGGAGAGGTTGGATTCTATAGATAATGCTTTATACCAGGGAAGGTTGGATCCTATGGCTCATGCTATATACCAGGGGAGGTTGGATCCTATGATTCATGTTCTCTATCAAGGGAGAGTGGATACTATGATTCATGCTCTGTATCAGGGGAGAGTAGATACTATGGTTCATGCTCTGTATCAGGGGAGAGTGGATACTATGATTCATGCTCTTTATCAGGGGAGAGTGGATACTATGATTCATGCTCTATATCAGGGGAGAGTGGATACTATGATTCATGCTCTATATCAGGGGAGAGTGGATACTATGATTCGTGCCCAGTATCAGGGCAGAGTGGATACTATGATTCATGCTCTATATCAGGGGAGAGTGGATACTATGATTCGTGCCCAGTATCAGGGGAGAGTGGATACTATGATACATGCCCAGTATCAGGGGAGAGTGGATACTATGATTCATGCCCAGTATCAGGGGAGAGTGGATACTATGATTCATGCTCTATATCAGGGGAGAGTGGATACTATGATTCGTGCCCAGTATCAGGGGAGAGTGGATACTATGATTCATGCCCAGTATCAGGGGAGAGTGGATACTATGATTCATGCTCTATATCAGGGGAGAGTGGATACTATGATTCGTGCCCAGTATCAGTGGAGAGTGGATACTATGATTCATGCCCAGTATCAGGGGAGAGTGGATACTATGATTCACGCTCTGTATCAGTGGAGAGTGGATACTATGATTCATGCCCAGTATCAGGGGAGAGTGGATACTATGATTCATGCTCTGCATCAGTGGAGAGTGGATACTATGATTCATGCCCAGTATCAGGGGAGAGTGGATACTATGATTCATTCCCAGTATCAGGGGAGTCTAGATACTATGATTCAAGCTCAGTATCACGGGAGAGTGGATACTATGATTCACGCTCTGTATCAGTGGAGAGTGGATACTATGATTCATGCCCAGTATCAGGGGAGAGTGGATACTATGATTCATGCTCCGTATCAGGGAGAGTGGATACTATGATTCATTCTATGTGTCAGGGGAGAGTGGATACTATGATTCATGCTCTGTATCAGGGGAGAGTGGATACTATGATTCATGCTCTGTATCAGGGGAGAGTGAATACTATGATTCATGCTCTGCATCAGGGGAGAGTGGGTACTATGATTCATGTTCTGTATCAGGGGAGAGTGGGTACTATGATTCATGCTCTGCATCAGGGGAGAGTGAATACTATGATTCATGCTCTGTGTCAGGGGAGAGTGAATACTATGATTCATGCTCTGTATCAGGGAGAGTGGATACTATGATTCATTCTATGTGTCAGGGGAGAGTGGATACTATGATTCATGCTCTGTATCAGGGGAGAGTGGATACTATGATTCATGCTCTGTATCAGGGGAGAGTGAATACTATGATTCATGCTCTGCATCAGGGGAGAGTGGGTACTATGATTCATGCTCTGTATCAGGGGAGAGTGGGTACTATGATTCATGCTCTGTATCAGGGGAGAGTGGGTACTATGATTCATGCTCTGTGTCAGGGGAGAGTGGATACTATGATTCATGCTCTGCATCAGGGGAGAGTGGGTACTATGATTCATGCTCTGTATCAGGGGAGAGTGGATACTATGACTCATGCTCTGCATCAGGGGAGAGTGTGTATTATGATACATGCTCTGTATCAGGGGAGAGTGAATACTATGATTCATGCCCAGTATCAGGGGAGAGTGGATACTATGATTCATGCTCTGTATCAGGGAGAGTGGATACTATGATTCATTCTATGTGTCAGGGGAGAGTGGATACTATGACTCATGCTCTGTATCAGGGGAGAGTGGATACTATGATTCACGCTCTGTATCAGGGGAGAGTGGATACTATGATTCATGCTCTGTATCAGGGGAGAGTGTAGATTCAGGAGAGTGACTATGATTCATGCCCAGTATCAGGGGAGAGTGGATACTGTGATTCATGCTCTGTATCAGGGGAGAGTGGGTACTATGATTCATTCTATGTGTCAGGGGAGAGTGGATACTATGATTCATGCTCTGTATCAGGGGAGAGTGGATACTATGATTCATTCTATGTGTCAGGGGAGAGTGGATACTATGATTCATGCTCTGTATCAGGGAGAGTGGATACTATGATTCATTCTATGTGTCAAGGGAGAGTGGATACTATGATTCATGCTCTGTATCAGGGGAGAGTGGATACTATGATTCATGCTCTGTATCAGGGGAGAGTGAATACTATGATTCATGCTCTGCATCAGGGGAGAGTGGGTACTATGATTCATGCTCTGTATCAGGGGAGAGTGGATACTATGATTCATGCTCTGTATCAGTGGAGAGTGGGTACTATGATTCATGCTCTGTATCAGGGGAGAGTGGGTACTATGATTCATGCTCTGTATCAGGGGAGAGTGGGTACTATGATTCATGCTCTGTATCAGGGGAGAGTGGGTACTATGATTCATGCTCTGTATCAGGGGAGAGTGGGTACTATGATTCATGCTCTGTATCAGGGGAGAGTGGGTACTATGATTCATGCTCTGTATCAGGGGAGAGTGGGTACTATGATTCATGCTCTGTATCAGGGGAGAGTGGGTACTATGATTCATGCTCTGCATCAGGGGAGAGTGGGTACTATGATTCATGCTCTGTATCAGGGGAGAGTGGATACTATGATTCATGCTCTGTATCAGTGGAGAGTGGGTACTATGATTCATGCTCTGTATCAGGGGAGAGTGGGTACTATGATTCATGCTCTGTATCAGGGGAGAGTGGGTACTATGATTCATGCTCTGTATCAGGGGAGAGTGGGTACTATGATTCATGCTCTGTATCAGGGGAGAGTGGGTACTATGATTCATGCTCTGTATCAGGGAGAGTGGATACTATGATTCATTCTATGTGTTAGGGGAGAGTGGATACTATGATTCATGCTCTGTATCAGGAGAGAGTGGATACTATGATTCATGCTCTGTATCAGGGGAGAGTGGATACTATGATTCATGCTCTGTATCAGGGGAGAGTGAATACTATGATTCACGCTCTGTATCAGGGGAGAGTGAATACTATGATTCGTGCTATGTATCAGGGGAGAGTGGATACTATGATTCATGCTCTGCATCAGGGGAGAGTGGATACTATGATTCACGCTCTGTATCAGGGGAGAGTGAATACTATGATTCATGCTCTGTATCAGGGGAGAGTGGATACTATGATTCATGCTCTGCATCAGGGGAGAGTGAATACTATGATTCATGCTCTGTATCAGGGGAGAGTGGATACTGATTCATGCTCTGTATCAGGGGAGAGTGAATACTATGATTCATGCTCTGTATCAGGGGAGAGTGGATACTATGATTCATGCTCTGTATCAGGGGAGAGTGAATACTATGATTCATGCTCTGTATCAGGGGAGAGTGAATACTATGATTCATGCTCTGCATCAGGGGAGAGTGGATACTATGATTCATGCTCTGCATCAGGGGAGAGGGAGAGTGGATACTATGATTCATGCTCTCCATCAGGGGAGAGCGGGTACTATGAATCATGCTACTTCTCAGGGGAAGTTAGAACCTTTGGTTCATACTATATATCTGGGAACGTTGGATCCTATCATTAGTGCTATACGCCAGGGGAAAGTGGAGCTTATAATTCATATTCTATAGAGTATATACCATGGGAGAGTAGATCCTATGGTTCATGGTATATACCAGAGGAGGATGGATCCTTTGGTCTAAACTTCCCTAGGTTCCATCTTTTGTACCAGTTGAGGTTGGATTCCATGGTTCATGCTGTATACCAGGGAAATGTGGATACTTTGCTTCATGTTATATACTAGGAGTTGGATCTTATGTTAATGCTATATGCCATAGGACTTTGGATCGTATGGTTCATGCTATATACCAGGGGAGGTTGACTCCTGAGGTTCATGCTATACACCAAGGGGTACTGCATCTCATGGTTCATGCTATATACCAGGGGAGGTTGACTCCTGAGGCTCATGCTATACACCAAGGGGTACTGCATCTCATGGTTCATGCTATGTACGAGGGGAGAGTTGATTCTATTGTTCATGCTATATACCAGGTGATGTGGACATTAAGGTTAATGTTATATACTATGGAAGAGTGATCTTAGGGTTTATATAATATAACAGGGGACAGTGAATTATATAGTTCATGCTATATACCATGGGAGAGTCGATCCTATAGTTTATGCTATATAGTATAGGAGAGCAGATCCTTTGTTTCATGCTACATACCAGGGGAGACTGGGTCCTGTGATTTACGATATATACTATGGGAGAGAAGATCCTATGGTTCATGTTATATACCAGGCGAGAGTGATTCTTATGATTCATGATATATATCAGTGGAGAATAGATCCTATGGTTCATGTTATATACCAGGCGAGAGTGATTCTTATGATTCATGATATATATCAGGGGAGAATAGATCCTATGGTTCATGTTATATACCAGGGAAGAGTACATACTGAGATTAATGCTATATACTATGGGAGAATGAATTCTATGGTTCACTGTATATACCATCAAAGAAGATGTCCATAGGTTTATGATATATAAGAGGGGAGAATGCGTTCTTAAGTTCGTGCCATTTAAGAGGGGGGAGAGCGTGTACTTAGCTTCATGCTAGGTAAGACGGGAAATTGCGTCGTTAAGTTCATGCTATATAAGACGGGAGAATGCTTCCTTAGGTTCATGTTATATAAGACGGGAGAATGCTTCCTTAGGTTCATGTTATATAAGACGGGAGAATGCTTCCTTAGGTTCATGTTATATAAGAGGGAGAATGCTTCCTTAGGTTCATGTTATATAAGAGGGAGAATGCTTCCTTAGGTTCATGTTATATAAGAGGGAGAATGCTTCCTTAGGTTCATGTTATATAAGAGGGGAGAATGCTTCCTTAGGTTCATGTTATATAAGAGGGAAGAATGCGTCCTTAGGTTCATGCTATATAAGAGGGAGAATGCTTCCTTACATTCATGCTATATGAGAGGGAAGAATGCGTCCTTAGGTTCATACAATATAAGAGGGGAAAATGGATCTTATCGTTCAGGTTATACAGCAAGTGGGAGTGGTATAACATTCTATACAACCCACCAAGAGATACTATACATGAAGGAAGAGTGGATCTTATGATGCATACTACATGATAATAGTGAGTAGATCTTACTCATAATGCTCCCTCGAACATAAAAGTAGATCCTATTGTCCATACTACACATCAGGGGAAGGTGGATCCTCTGTTACATACTAATCACCATGGAAGGGTGTAGGAGACGCTGTGCTTCGTCATACACATCTGAAGAATGTGGAACCCATCCACCACATGAAGCACACCAGGGAAGGGTGGACCCTATATTCCACACCACACTCTATGCTCTAACACACACATACACAAACACAAAGAACCCTCTCTTTAATGAAGGGAAAACAGCCACCTTTCCCCCGTGCTTCCGTTTATGAAGGCAATACAGCCTTCCCCCCCTCTGTGAAGTCATCTTTTCGTCCATAAAGTAAAGGCAGCCCCCCCCCCCCCCCCCCACCCCCACGTTCATGAAGGGAACACAATAGCCCATCCGTGAAGGAAACACAGGAAACACAGAGCTTCCCTCCAGTCAGTGAAAAAAGTACAGACGCCTCCCTCAACGAGTGCAACACAGCCCCCTCCAGTCCATGAACGGAGCACAACACCCCGTTCATGAATGGAGCATGGAACCTTTGAGCCGTCCATGAGGAGAGTACACAACCTTCTCTCATCAGTAACGGTAGCACAGGACTTTCCCGGTCAAGAAGGAATCACAATCTCCTCTCATTAATAGAGAGAACAGAGCTTCACCTCCAGCTCAAGAAAGGAGAAGCACTCCCTCTCATCAGTGGAGGAAACAGAACCTCCTCTCATCAGTGGGGAAAACAGAACCTCTGCCATCAGCGAGAGGAACTGAGTCCCCTCACGTCACTCTGTTCCCCTCACATCAATGGAGGGAACACAACCCCCTCCAGTTAGTGGAGGGAACACAGCTCCCTCCGCAATCAAGACATCCTCAGCGAAGACTTGCCGGTGAGGGCCCCGTCGAGGACTGGCCGCGCCATAATTACAGCGAGTTTAAGTCGTGTTACGCGTCACTGGTGGACACTCAAGCCAACTTCCACGTACAGCCAATGGACCGGCCGAGATCGCCGCCATGAATTCAAAATCGCTTCCAATCATGGACGTCTTGTGCCCCGTTGGCAGGGGAAGGGCCAACGGTTAGGGAACTCCTGGCGTTCTGGGGGAAAGGAGATTCGAGGAGGATAACAGGGTATGGGGAGACTGAGAGGGGGTGCTAAAGGAGGAGGGGACAGAGTAGGTGGAGGTTGCCATTCCTCGAAGCGTTTTTGACATTCATCTTACAGACCATTGTCTGGTAACTTTGTGCCTTTGGTGATCGTCCAAGTGGGCGATTTCAGCGAAAAACTTCGTGTTACGGTACCTCACGTGTGAGTAACCACGTCTGAGGTAATCTTAAGCTCGTCAAGATATAGCCTACGTCAGGTGGACAGTTCAGGCTGGGTCCACACATCAGTTCTGTTTTAGGTTTTGAAATCAAAGATCAGCTGTCAGACCCTCCGCCACGACAAAAATCACAGCCCAAATCTACTTTGGGGAAATGCAGTATTGGAAATTCATTTTGTGTTACTCATTTCGTTAATTTTCATATCGCAGATTTATCTTTGATTACTCCATGTGTTTCATCTGGCAAAAAAAAAAAAAAAGATCACAATCGGTAAAGATGAACGAAGGCTACAAAGCGAGAACAGTTCACTGGACGCTGGCTAGAACACTGGACGCCCGGCATGGTATCCCACTGGGCTGGATCAGTGTGTACAGCTCGGGGCAACACCAGCTCCCCGACACTTGTTCCGGGTTGGAAATATGTGAAGTTCGTCACAAGACAGTATGATACATATCGACAAACCACAGGACGTTGTGCGGTATCGTGGCATAATACTGATTATCTTAACATTGCTTTCATAAATACCTATGTATCTACAATATCTCTCGTACTTCCTCACAGACCTATGTATAACGTCAAACAACTTACTTGGTTTTCGAAGGTCTGGGAGTTGTGAGAGAGGGAGGGTGTTGGAGAGGAGAGAATTATGAGAGGTGCTGGAGACCATCTTGCTGCCACTGTCGGAGGAAGAAGAACGGTAGTGAAGCTTTTTGCTTCCCCCATGGTGGTGGTCCTTCACGCTAGTGCTAGTGGAGGAGTGCTCGCCGTCCACCTCCATGTCACCGTTGTTGAGAGGCGACACTCCTGGCTGTGGCGACGGATGGTGGTTCTGCAGGGACCCTTGGTCCCTTCCTCCTCCGCCAAGCCGTTGGTGTACGTCTCTGCAGTAGAAGAACAACACCGGTTACAACACCAGTTACCTTGATATGTTGGATTACCCACTGATGGGTGAAATAACGAGAACAATGCAATGAATCTAAGGCGAATGATCAAGATACAGTGAGACAAGTGAGCATCTAAGCAGGAAGATTATGGATTGAGCATATGATATTCATCCGTGGAAAAATACAGCCAAAGTCTTGCCAATCTAAAGTCAGAATTCTAAACTATAAAGTCTCGTGCAAAATTGCTGTTCCCTCCATAGTGAGGCAGCATAAAGAACAAACTAACAACACGCTTGATTTGCATACATCCACCCTCTAGCTGACATATATAATGTACTAAAACCAGAGCTTACTGCCCTTAGCATGATATGCCTTTGTTCAGGCCATTAACAGCACGTTTCCCCCCGTATATCATATCTATCCAATTTATCCTATCCCATTCAAGTCTCTCTTCCGCCTAAACGTTCAGCCTTCGATACCTTAGCTAAAGTCCTTCCATCTTCTTAGTCATCCTCTCTACTTGCTCCCTTCACTTCTGAAAGTAGATCCTCTTATTCAGTCTGTCTTCGATCATCCTCTCCATATGTACAAATTATTCATCCACACTTTGGACAGCTCTCCTATCACAGGGCGTTTACTACCACATATCCGTCTTGCATAGTCATACCAAACATGATCACTCTGCCTCAAAATATATGCTGTCTTAAGAAATTTAATTTTCAACCCGTCTACTCAGCTCCTTTCTTTTGCATACATCAACTTCAGGAATATTCTACCTTTAGATATACCCATCTTTGCCCTACTACAAACGCTCCTAAGATTACCCCGCCCCACCTGCTCCACCGCCTTGTATCTTACCTCTGCCCACAAGCTTTCAAACACTGCCAAGTCCACTTCCAGGAACCTAAAGCATTCCACTTTCTCTACGTCTTCCCCATTTAAACTCATATTCAACTCATGGCGTCCTACCCTCCTGTTGCACCTCATTTCTTTACTTTTGTTTATATTTACAGTAAACTTCTTCATTTCACTTATTTTCCCATATTCTAACGCAAGTTGTTTCTGGAGTTTCTGTCTTGCATCTGCCACCGAAACTGTGAGGTCTATAAACAGCAATTTACCTACATACCATGCCCTCCCATATTCTGTACATATACTGTATTATAATATAATGCACTTTCGCACCTCACTCTAAGGACCTTGCATTAACCTTTTTTATCATCCCCATCATGAGTTGCGTCTATCTGTCAATGTATGACAGGTGCCCGTCAGACACCCTTGACTAAGACCCACCTTCACCTGGAACCACCTTCATACAGTTCACACTGAACACCAGGGTCACACACCCTCTACCACACCTGAAGCCATAGTGCTCTTCCCCGGTCTGATGGTCTGTGTCTGTCATCACCCTCTAGGTCGCCACTCTCCCATATACTCAACAAACATTCAAGTGTGTGCTTTGAGATTCATTTTTGTTCCCCTTCTCTCTTGCACCTTAACTCGGGCCATCAACCAACCAACACACACACACACACGCACACACACACACACACACACACACACACACACACACACACACACACACACACATATATTCTTTTTATATGTATTCACCATTTCCCTCGTTAGCGAGGTAGCGTGAAGGACAGATGACTGAGCCTTAGAGGAAAATCCTCATTTGGCCCCTTTCTTTGTTCCTCCCTTGAAAAGTGAAACAGGAGGGAAGGATTTCCAGCCCCCACTCCCAGCCCTTTAAGTCGTCTTCTATGACACGCAGGGAATACATGGGAAGTATCCCTTCTTCCCTGTCCCCAGGGATCTTTGAACGTGTGCGGATATAATCAAAAAGAGAAGAGAGGAGAGATAGTTCGTATGTTTGAGGAAGAAACCTAGATGTTCTGGCTCTGGGTGAAACAAAACTCAAGGACAAGAAGGACTGATGGTTTGGAAACGTCTTAGGTGTAAACTCAAGGGCTGGTGAGAGGAAAAGAGATAAGGAAGAAGTAGCACTACCTCTAAAGTAGGAGCTGTAGGAGTGTGTGATAGAGTGTAAGGAAATAGATTCTAGATTGATGTAAGTAAAACTGAAAATGGGTGGTGAAGGATGGGTGAATGTTGGTGCTCATGCACCTGGCCATAAGAAAAAAGATCATGAGAGGCAAGTGTTTCGGGAGCAGCTGAGTGAGTGCCAGGAGTTTTGATTACAAGACCGGGTATTAGTGACGAGTGATTTAAATGCAAAGGTAAGTAATGTGGTAGTTGAGGATATAATTGGTGTACATGTGGTGTTCAGTGTTATGAATAGAAATGATGAAGAGCTTCTGGAGTTGTGTGCTGAAAAAAGACTTAATTGGGAATACCTGGTTTAAAAAGATATACACATGCATACATATGTGATTAGGAGAGATTATATATCAATTATATATCAATTGGTAGGCGCTTAGAATGTACAAAGAGGATGTAAGTGTGCAAAGAGGGGAAGCTGGTGGGATTTTGATCACTATATGATGAAAGCGAGAGTGAAGATTTGTAGAGATCTTACAAAAATAGGAACCAATGTCACGGAGAAGTGGTGAGAGTAAGTGAGCTTGGAAAGGAGACTTGGGTGAAAAAATGCCAGGAGAGATTCAGTTTCGAAAAGCAAAGGTAAGTGTACATGATACAAGCGGAGTGGGTGAGAAATGGGGAAGTATTTAGGGAAGTAGTGATGGCTTGTGCAAGAGACGCATGTGGCATGAGGAAGGTGGGAGGTGGAGACTAAAGAGTATAGTGAGTGGTGAGATGAAGAAATAAAGTTGTTATTGAGAGAGAAAAGAAACGTTTAGGCGGTACTTACAGGGAAAGAATGCGAATGATTGTAAGAAAAAAGACGAAAGTATAGAGGTTGAAAAAGAGGGCAAATAAGAGTTAGGGATACAGAGTAACATTAAACTATAGGGAGAATGAAAAGGTGTTTTGGAAGTAGATATACAACGCTCGAAAGACAAGAGAGCAAAAGGAACTATCGGTGGAGGGGGGAAAGAGGGAAGTGATAACAGGTAGTGATGAAGTGGAGAAAAGGCGAATATATATATATATACATATATATATATATATATATATATATATATATATATATATATATATATATATATATATATATATATATATATATATACATATATATATATATATATATATATATATATATATATATATATATATATATATATATATATATATATATATATATATATATATATTTTATTTTTTTTATTATACTTTGTCGCTGTCTCCCGCGCCTGCGAGGTAGCGCAAGGAAACAGACGAAAGAAATGGCCCAACCCCCCCATACACATGTATATACATACATCCACACACGCAAATATACATACCTACACAGCTTTCCATGGTTTACCCCAGAAGTTTCACATGCCTTGATTCAATCCACTGACAGCACGTCAACCCCGGTATACCACATCGCTCCAATTCACTCTATTCCTTGCCCTCCTTTCACCCTCCTGCATGTTCAGGCCCCGATCACACAAAATCTTTTTCACTCCATCTTTCCACCTCCAATTTGGTCTCCCTCTTCTCCTCGTTCCCTCCACCTCCGACACATATATCCTCTTGGTCAATCTTTCCTCACTCATTCTCTCCATGTGCCCAAACCACTTCAAAACACCCTCTTCTGCTCTTTCAACCACGCTCTTTTTATTTCCACACATCTCTCTTACCCTTACGTTACTCACTCGATCAAACCACCTCACACCACACATTGTCCTCAAACATCTCATTTCCAGGACATCCATCCTCCTGCGCACAACTCTATCCATAGCCCACGCCTCGCAACCATACAACATTGTTGGAACCACTATTCCTTCAAACATACCCATTTTTGCTTTCCGAGATAATGTTCTCGACTTCCACACATTCTTCAAGGCTCCCAGAATTTTCGCCCCCTCCCCCACCCTATGATCCACTTCCACTTCCATGGTTCCATCCGCTGCCAGATCCACTCCCAGATATCTAAAACACTTCACTTCCTCCAGTTTTTCTCCATATATATATATATATATATATATATATATATATTTTTTTTTTTTTTTTTTTATACTTTGTCGCTGTCTCCCGCGTTTGCGAGGTAGCGCAAGGAAACAGACGAAAGAAATGGCCCAACCCCCCCCCCCATACACATGTACATACACACTTCCACACACGCAAATATACATACCTACACAGCTTTCCATGGTTTACCCCAGACGCTTCACATGCCTTGATTCACTCCACTGACAGCACGTCAACCCCTGTATACCACATCGCTCCAATTCACTCTATTCCTTGCCCTCCTTTCACCCTCCTGCATGTTCAGGCCCCGATCACACAAAATCTTTTTCACTCCATCTTTCCACCTCCAATTTGGTCTCCCTCTTCTCGTTCCCTCCACCTCCGACACATATATCCTCTTGGTCAATCTTTCCTCACTCATTCTCTCCATGTGCCCAAACCATTTCAAAACACCCTCTTCTGCTCTCTCAACCACGCTCTTTTTATTTCCACACATCTCTCTTACCCTTACGTTACTTACTCGATCAAACCACCTCACACCACACATTGTCCTCAAACATCTCATTTCCAGCACATCCATCCTCCTGCGCACAACTCTATCCATAGCCCACGCCTCGCAACCATACAACATTGTTGGAACCACTATTCCTTCAAACATACCCATTTTTGCTTTCCGAGATAATGTTCTCGACTTCCACACATTTTTCAAGGCTCCCAAAATTTTTGCCCCCTCCCCCACCCTATGATCCACTTCCGCTTCCATGGTTCCATCCGCTGACAGATCCACTCCCAGATATCTAAAACACTTCACTTCCTCCAGTTTTTCTCCATTCAAACTCACCTCCCAATTGACTTGACCCTCAACCCTACTGTACCTAATAACCTTGCTCTTATTCACATTTACTCTTAACTTTCTTCTTCCACACACTTTACCAAACTCAGTCACCAGCTTCTGCAGTTTCTCACATGAATCAGCCACCAGCGCTGTATCATCAGCGAACAACAACTGACTCACTTCCCAAGCTCTCTCATCCCCAACAGACTTCATACTTGCCCCTCTTTCCAGGACTCTTGCATTTACCTCCCTAACAACCCCATCCATAAACAAATTAAACAACCATGGAGACATCACACACCCCTGCCGCAAACCTACATTCACTGAGAACCAATCACTTTCCTCTCTTCCTACACGTACACATGCCTTACATCCTCGATAAAAACTTTTCACTGCTTCTAACAACTTGCCTCCTACACCATATATTCTTAATACCTTCCACAGAGCATCTCTATCAACTCTATCATATGCCTTCTCCAGATCCATAAATGCTACATACAAATCCATTTGCTTTTCTAAGTATTTCTCACATACATTCTTCAAAGCAAACACCTGATCCACACATCATCTACCACTTCTGAAACCGCACTGCTCTTCCCCAATCTGATGCTCTGTACATGCCTTCACCCTCTCAATCAATACCCTCCCATATAATTTACCAGGAATACTCAACAAACTTATACCTCTGTAATTTGAGCACTCACTCTTATCCCCTTTGCCTTTGTACAATGGCACTATGCACGCATTCCGCCAATCCTCAGGCACCTCGCCATGAGTCATACATACATTAAATAACCTTACCAACCAGTCAACAATACAGTCACCCCCTTTTTTAATAAATTCCACTGCAATACCATCCAAACCTGCTGCTTTGCCGGCTTTCATCTTCCGCAAAGCTTTTACTACCTCTTCTCTGTTTACCAAATCATTTTCCCTAACCCTCTCACTTTGCACACCACCTCGACCAAAACACCCTACATATATATATATATATATAT
The DNA here is from genome assembly GCF_036320965.1 of Panulirus ornatus. NCBI lineage: Eukaryota > Metazoa > Arthropoda > Malacostraca > Decapoda > Palinuridae > Panulirus > Panulirus ornatus. The sequence continues at coordinate 47,985,124 of NC_092242.1, read as the reverse complement.
ATATATATATATATATATATATATATATATATATATATATATATATATATATATATATATATATATGTATATATATATATATATATATATATATATATATACTTATATATATATATATATATATATATATATATATATATATATATATATATATATATATATATATATATATATATATATATATATATATATATATATTATATATATTATATATATTCTTCCACCTCCCCCACCCTATGATCCACTTCCGCTTCCATGGTTCCATCCGCTGCCAGATCCACTCCCAGATATCTAAAACACTTCACTTCCTCCAGTTTTTCTCCATTCCAACTCACCTCCCAATTGACTTGACTCTCAACCCTACTGTACCTAATAACCTTGCTCTTATTCACATTTACTCTTAACTTTCTTCTTCCACACACTTTACCAAACTCAGTCACCAGCTTCTGCAGTTTCTCACATGAATCAGCCACAAGCGCTGTATCATCAGCGAACAACAACTGACTCACTTCCCAAGCTTTCTCATCCCCAACAGACTTCATACTTGCCCCTCTTTCCAAAACTCTTGCATTTACCTCCCTAACAACCCCATCCATAAACAAATTAAACAACCATGGAGACATCACACACCCCTGCCGCAAACCTACATTCACTGAGAACCAATCACTTTCCTCTCTTCCTACACGTACACATGCCTTACATCCTCGATAAAAACTTTTCACTGCTTCTAACAACTTTCCTCCCACACCATATATTCTTAATACCTTCGACAGAGCATCTCTATCAACTCTATCATATGCCTTCTCCAGATCCATAAATGCTACATACAAATCCATTTGCTTTTCTAAGTATTTCTCACATACATTCTTCAAAGCAAACACCTGATCCACACATCCTCTACCACTTCTGAAACCACACTGCTCTTCCCCAATCTGATGCTCTGTATATGCCTTCACCCTCTCAATCAATACCCTCCCATATAATTTACCAGGAATACTCAACAAACTTATACCTCTGTAATTTGAGCACTCACTCTTATCCCCTTTGCCTTTGTACAATGGCACTATGCACGCATTCCGCCAATCCTCAGGCACCTCACCATGAGTCATACATACATTAAATAACCTTACCAACAGGTCAACAATACAGTCACCCCCTTTTTTAATAAATTCCACTGCAATACCATCCAAACCTGCTGCCTTGCCGGCTTTCATCTTCCGCAAAGCTTTCACTACCTCTTCTCTGTTTACCAAATCATTTTCCCTAACCCTCTCACTTTGCACACCACCTCGACCAAAACACCCTATATCTGCCACTCTATCATCAAACACATTGAACAAACCTTCAAAATACTCACTCCATCTCCTTCTCACATCACCACTACTTGTTATCACCTCCCCATTTGCGCCCTTCACTGAAGTTCCCATTTGCTCCCTTGTCTTACGCACTTTATTTACCTCCTTCCAGAACATCTTTTTATTCTCCCTAAAATTTAATGATACTCTCTCACCCCAACTCTCATTTACCCTTTTTTTCACCTCTTGCACCTTTCTCTTGACCTCCTGTCTCTTTCTTTTATACATCTCCCACTCAATTGCATTTTCTCCCTGCAAAAATCGTCCAAATGCCTCTCTCTTCTCTTTCACTAATACTCTTACTTCTTCATCCCACCACTCACTACCCTTTCTAATCAACCCACCTCCCACTCTTCTCATGCCACAAGCATCTTTTGCGCAATCCATCACTGATTCCCTAAATACATCCCATTCCACCCCCACTCCGCTTGCTTCCATTGTTCTCACCTTTTTCCATTCTGTACTCAGAGTCTCCTGGTACTTCCTCACACAGGTCTCCTTCTCAAGCTCACTTACTCTCACCACCCTCTTCACCCCAACATTCACTCTTCTTTTCTGAAAATCCATACAAATCTTCACCTTAGCCTCCACAAGATAATGATCAGACATCCCTCCAGTTGCACCTCTCAGCACATTAACATCCAAAAGTCTCTCTTTCGCACGCCTGTCAATTAACACGTAATCCAATAACGCTCTCTGGCCATCTCTCCTACTTACATAAGTATACTTATGTATATCTCGCTTTTTAAACCAGGTATTCCCAATCATCAGTCCTTTTTCAGCACATAAATCTACAAGCTCTTCACCATTTCCATTTACAACAATGAACACCACATGTATACCAATTATTCCCTCAACTGCCACATTACTCACCTTTGCATTCAAATCACCCATCACTATAACCCGGTCTCGTGCATCAAAACCACTAACACACTCATTCAGCTGCTCCCAAAACACTTGCCTCTCTTGATCTTTCTTCTCATGCCCAGGTGCATATGCACCAATAATCACCCACCTCTCTCCATCAACTTTCAGTTTTACCCATATTAATCGAGAATTTACTTTCTTACACTCTATCACATACTCCCACAACTCCTGTTTCAGGAGTATTGCTACTCCTTCCCTTGCTCTTGTCCTCTCACTAACCCCTGACTTTACTCCCCAGACATTCCCAAACCACTCTTCCCCTTTACCCTTGAGCTTCGTTTCACTCAGAGCCAAAACATCCAGGTTCCTTTCCTCAAACATACTACCTATCTCTCCTTTTTTTACATCTTGGTTACATCCACACACATTTAGGCACCCCACTCTGAGCCTTCGAGGAGGATGAGCATTCCCCGCGTGACTCCTTCTTCTGTTTCCCATTTTAGAAAGTTAATACAAGGAGGGGAGGATTTCTGGCCCCCCGCTCCCGTCCCCTCTAGTCGCTTTCTACGACACGCGAGGAATACGTGGGAAGTATTCTTTCACCCCTATCCCTAGGGATAATATACATATATATATACATATACACATACACACACATACACATACATACGCACATATACACACACACACACATACATATATATACATATGAAAAATGTAAGAAACAATTTAGAGAACTGAAACTTCTAGCTTGAAAAGAATGAAAAAATGAATGTCACATAATGGTTCAACCTCTGGCTATGGAAAAAAGGAAATGTATAATTCATTTACACAAACGTCAATAGCAGTTCTCATCAATTTAACCACTGTATCAATAAGCTTCAATGTCTAAGCTACATTTTTTCCAATTTCACTATTTTCCTTCACATTTTCAATTGTGTCTGAAGGTTCTACTTCAAGAGTGATTGTTTTTTTCCACTAATAAGTGCTATAAAATGGCTTCTTTGTGTAACAGCTCTGCAGATTATTATACTATATCGAACCAACATTCACAAGTTTGTTGCTGATCACCACTGCTGCATTTCAACAGTATGCTTAAATCTTTCCAGCATGCTCTCCATCCTCTCCCGCAGTTGATTCGGGTGTGGCTGATGCGCCCCTCCAGTGCCTGACTGGGAAGGGTGTGGGCCATGATGTACAGGTGGAGGATATATATATATATATATATATATATATATATATATATATATATATATATATATCATTTATTTATTTTATTTAGCTTTGTAGCTGTCTCCCGCGTTAGCGAGGTAGCGCAAGGAAACAGACGAAATATATAAATATATATATATATATATATATATATATATATATATATATATATATATATATATATATATATATATATATATATATATATATATATATATATATATATATATATATATATATATATATATATATATATATATATATATATATAAACATATATATATATATATACATATATATATATATATATATATATATATATATATATATATATATATATATATATATATATATATATATATATATATATATATATATATATATATATATATATATAAACATATATATATATATATACATATATATATATATATATATATATATATATATATATATATATATATATATATATATATATATATATATATATATATTTTTTTTTTTTTTTTTTTTTCTTTTTTTTTGCTTTGTCGCTGTCTCCGCGTTCGCGAGGTAGCGCAAGGAAACAGACGAAAGAAATGGCCCAACCCACCCCCATACACATGTATATACATACGTCCACACACGCAAATATACATACCTACACAGCTTTCCATGGTTTACCCCAGACGCTTCACATGCCTTGATTCAATCCACTGACAGCACGTCAACCCCGGTATACCACATCGCTCCAATTCACTCTATTCCTTGCCCTCCTTTCACCCTCCTGCATGTTCAGGCCCCGATCACACAAAATCTTTTTCACTCCATCTTTCCACCTCCAATTTGGTCTCCCTCTTCTCCTCGTTCCCTCCACCTCCGACACATATATCCTCTTGGTCAATCTTTCCTCACTCATTCTCTCCATGTGCCCAAACCATTTCAAAACACCCTTTTCTGCTCTCTCAACCACGCTCTTATTTCCACACATCTCTTTTACCCTTACGTTACTTACTCGATCAAACCACCTCACACCACACATTGTCCTCAAACATCTCATTTCCAGCCCATCCATCCTCCTGCGCACAACTCTATCCATAGCCCACGCCTCGCAACCATACAACATTGTTGGAACCACTATTCCTTCAAACATACCCATTTTTGCTTTCCGAGATAATGTTCTCGACTTCCACACATTCTTCAAGGCTCTCAGAATTTTCGCCCCCTCCCCCACCCTATGATCGACTTCCGCTTCCATGGTTCCATCCGCTGACAGATCCACTCCCAGATATCTAAAATACTTAACTTCCTCCAGTTTTTCTCCATTCAAACTCACCTCCCAATTGACTTGACCCTCAATCCTACTGTACCTAATAACCTTGCTCTTATTCACATTTACTCTTAACTTTCTTCTTTCACACACTTTACCAAACTCAGTCACCAGCTTCTGCAGTTTCTCACATGAATCAGCCACCAGCGCTGTATCATCAGCGAACAGCAACTGACTCACTTCCCAAGCTCTCTCATCCCCAACAGACTTCATACTTGCCACTCTTTCCAAAACTCTTGCATTCACATCCCTAACAACCCCATCCATAAACAAATTAAGCAACCATGGAGACATCACACACCCCTGCCGCAAACCTTAATCCCTTATCCCCTGGGGATAGGGGATTAAGACTACTTCCCACGTATTCCTCACGTGTCGTAGAAGGCGACTAAAGGGGACGGGAGCGGGAGGCCAGAAACCCTCTCCTCCTTGTATTTCAACTTTTTAAAAGGGGAAACAGAAGAAGGAGTCACGCGAGGAGTGCTCATCCTCCTCGAAGGCTCAGATTGGGGTGTCTAAATTTGTGTGGATGTACCCAAGATGAGAAAAAGGGAGAGATAGGTAGTATGTTTGAGGAAAGGAACCTGGATGTTTTGGCTCTGAGTGAAACGAGGCTAAAGGGTAAAGGGCAAGAGTGGTTTGGGAATGTCTTGGGGGTAAAGTCAGGGGTTAGTGAGAGGATAAGAGCAAGGGAAGGAGTGGCACTACTCCTGAAACAGGAGTTGTGGGAGTATGTGATAGAATGTAAGAAAGTAAATTCTCGATTAATATGGATAAAACTGAAAGTTGATGGAGAGAGATCGGTGATTATTGGTGCATATGCAACCTGGGCATGAGAAGAAAGATCATGAGAAGCAAGTGTTTTGGGAGCAGCTGAATGAGTGTGTTAGTGGTTTTGATGCACGAGACCGGGTTATAGTGATGGGTGATTTGAATGCAAAGGTGAGTAATGTGGCAGTTGAGGGAATAATTGGTATACATGGAGTGTTCATTGTTGTAAATGGAAATGGTGAAGAGCTTGTAGATTTATGTGCTGAAAAAGGAATGGTGATTGGGAATACCTGGTTTAAAAAGCGAGATATACATAAGTATACGTATGTAAGTAGGAGAGATGGCCAGAGAGCGTTATTGGATTACGTGTTAATTGACAGGCGTGCGAAAGAGAGACTTTTGGATGTTAATGTGCTGAGAGGTGCAACTGGAGGGATGTCTGATCATTATCTTGTGGAGGCTAAGGTGAAGATTTGTATGGGTTTTCAGAAAAGAAGAGTGAATGTTGGGGTGAAGAGGGTGGTGAGAGTACGTGAGCTTGGGAAGGAGACTTGTGTGAGGAAGTACCAGGAGAGACTGAGTACAGAATGGAAAAAGGTGAGAACAATGTAAGTAAGGGGAGTGGGGGAGGAATGGGATGTATTTAGGGAATCAGTGATGGAGTGCGCAAAAGATGCTTGTGGCATGAGAAGAGTGGGAGGTGGGTTAATTAGAAAGGGTAGTGAGTGGTGGGATGAAGAAGTAAGATTATTAGTGAAAGAGAAGAGAGAGGCATTTGGACGATTTTTGCAGGGAAAAAATGCAATTGAGTGGGAGATGTATAAAAGAAAGAGACAGGAGGTCAAGAGAAAGGTGCAAGAGGTGAAAAAGAGGGCAAATGAGAGTTGGGGTGAGAGAGTATCATTAAATTTTAGGGAGAATAAAAAGATGTTCTGGAAGGAGGTAAATAAAGTGCGTAAGACAAGGGAGCAAATGGGAACTTCATTGAAGGGCGCAAATGGGGATTTGATAACAAGTAGTGGTGATGTGAGAAAGAGATGGAGTGAGTATTTTGAAGGTTTGTTGAATGTGTTTGATGATAGAGTGGCAGATATAGGGTGTTTTGGTCGAGGTGGTGTGGAAAGTGAGAAGGTTAGGGAAAATGATTTGGTAAACAGAGAAGAGGTAGTAAAAGCTTTGCGGAAGATGAAAGCCGGCAAGGCAGTAAGTTTGAATGGTATTGCAGTGGAATTTATTAAAAAAGGGGGTGACTGTATTATTGACTGGTTGGTAAGGTTATTTAATGTATGTATGACTCATGGTGAGGTGCCTGAGGATTGGCGGAATGCGTGCATAGTGCCATTGTACAAAGGCAAAGGGGATAAGAGTGAGTGCTCAAATTACAGAGGTATAAGTTTGTTGAGTATTCCTGGTAAATTGTATGAGAGGGTATTGATTGAGAGGGTGAAGGCATGTACAGAGCATCAGATTGGGGAATAGCAGTGTGGTTTCAGTAGAGGATTTGTGAATCAGGTGTTTGCTTTGAAGAATGTATGTGAGAAATACTTGGAAAAGCAAATGGATTTGTATGTAGCATTTCTGGATCTGGAGAAGGCATATGATAGAGTTGACAGAGATGCTCTGTGGAAGGTATTAAGAATATATGGTGTGGGAGGCAAGTTGTTAGAAGCAGTGAAAAGTTTTTATCGAGGATGTAAGGCATGTGTACGTGTAGGAAGAGAGGAAAGTGATTGGTTCTCAGTGAATGTAGGTTTGCGGCAGGGGTGTGTGATGTCTCCATGGTTGTTTAATTTGTTTATGGATGGGGTTGTTAGGGAGGTGAATGCAAGAGTTTTGGAAAGAGGGGCAAGAATTAAGTCTGTTGGGGATGAGAGAACTTGGGAAGTGAGTCAGTTGTTGTTCGCTGATGATACAGCGCTGGTGGCTGATTCATGTGAGAAACTGCAGAAGCTGGTGACTGAGTTTGGTAAAGTGTGTGAAAGAAGAAAGTTAAGAGTAAATGTGAATAAGAGCAAGGTTATTAGGTACAGTAGGGTTGAGGGTCAAGTCAATTGGGAGGTAAGTTTGAATGGAGAAAAACTGGAGGAAGTAAAGCGTTTTAGATATCTGGGAGTGGATCTGGCAGCGGATGGAACCATGGAAGCGGAAGTGGATCATAGGGTGTGGGAGGGGGCGAAAATTCTGGGAGCCTTGAAGAATGTGTGGAAGTCGAGAACATTATCTCGGAAAGCAAAAATGGGTATGTTTGAAGGAACAGTTGTTCCAACAATGTTGTATGGTTGCGAGGCGTGGGCTATGGACAGAGTTGTGCGCAGGAGGATGGATGTGCTGGAAGTGAGATGTTTGAGGACAATGTGTGGCGTGAGGTGGTTTGATCGAGTAAGTAACGTAAGGGTAAGAGAGATATGTGGAAATAAAAAGAGCGTGGTTGAGAGAGCAGAAGAGGGTTTTTTGAAATGGTTTGGGCACACGGAGAGAATGAGTGAGGAAAGATTGACCAAGAGGATATATGTGTCGGAGGTGGAGGGAACGAGAAGTGGGAGACCAGATTGGAGGTGGAAAGATGGAGTGAAAAAGAGTTTGAGTGATCGGGGCCTGAACATGCAGGAGGGTGAAAGGAGGGCAAGGAATAGAGTGAATTGGATCGATGTGGTATACCGGGGTTGACGTGGTGTCAGTGGATTGAATCAGGGCATGTGAAGCGTCTGTGGTAAACCATGGAAAGCTGTGTAGGTATGTATATTTGCGTGTGTGGACGTATGTATATACATGTGTATGGAAGTGGGTTGGGCCATTTCTTTCGTCTGTTTCCTTGCGCTATCTCGCAAACGCGGGAGACAGCGACAAAGCAAGATAAATAAATAAATATAATATATATATATATATATATATATATATATATATATATATATATATATATATATATATATTTATATATATATATATTTGTATATATATATTTGTATATATATATATATATATATATATATATATATATATATATATATATATATATATATATATATTATATATATATATATATATATATATATATATATATATATATAAGTGTGTGTGTGTGTATGTGTATGGGAGCAGATGTAGTTACGGCGCTAAATGGGAAACAGTAGTCAGTTATATAGAAAATAAAGATGTTTATGTAAGTGACTTATGGTGGAAGAGAAACACAGAATGAAGCAGCAGGAGTATATTCTCTTTACGTATGAGCGACATACCTTCCTCAGAAAGAATGATACAACATTATTACACATGTTATACACTCCCACGTGCATCATCTCGTCCGCTACCTGGGGGATACGTCCTCCTGACTAGCCGTTTATCTTGCTCCCCGCCCTCTTCACCGCATGAACCATCAATGACCCGGCGATATTGGTTAGATTCACTAACCCTTTTTAAGGTTAGATGTGTGTTCGTAGGCGATGTAAGTAGCTTCGATCGTCGACCATATTCTTTTTCATGTTGTTTATGGAAGAAATTTCAGCATCTTGCCATTTGATCATTGTTCATGGATATCAGTGTGTAACACTTACAAGTTTGAAATGCGGAGGCTTCTCATGTTATTTTATCATCATAAAATCTTGTTCCCATTCCTCTTGAAGTTCCACCGTGTATACATATATATATATATATATATATATATATATATATATATATATTTACCTCCTTCCAGAACATCTTTTTATTTTCCCTAAAATTTACTGATAGTCTCTCACCCCAACTCTCATTTGCCCTTTTTTTCACCTCTTGCACCTTTCTCTTGACCTCCTGTCTCTTTCTTTTATACTTCTCCCACTCAATTGCATTTTTTCCCTGCAAAAATCGCTGGTGGCTGATTCATGTGAGAAACTGCAGAAGCTGGTGACTGAGTTTGGTAAAGTGTGTGGAAGAAGAAAGTTGAGAGTAAATGTGAATAAGAGCAAGGTTATTAGGTACAGTAGGGGTGAGGGTCAAGTCAATTGGGAGGTGAGTTTGAATGGAGAAAAACTGGAGGAAGTGAAGTGTTTTAGATATCTGGGAGTGGATCTGTCAGCGGATGGAACCATGGAAGCGGAAGTGGATCATAGGGTGGGGGAGGGGGCGAAAATTTTGGGAGCCTTGAAAAATGTGTGGAAGTCGAGAACACTATCTCGGAAAGCAAAAATGGGTATGTTTGAGGGAATAGTGGTTCCAACAATGTTGTATGGTTGCGAGGCGTGGGCTATGGATAGAGATGTGCGCAGGAGGATGGATGTGCTGGAAATGAGATGTTTGAGGACAATGTGTGGTGTGAGGTGGTTTGATCGAGTAAGTAACGTAAGGGTAAGAGAGATGTGTGGAAATAAAAAGAGCGTGGTTGAGAGAGCAGAAGAGGGTGTTTTGAAATGGTTTGGGCACATGGAGAGAATGAGTGAGGAGAGATTGACCAAGAGGATATATGTGTCGGAGGTGGAGGGAACGAGGAGAAGAGGGAGACCAAATTGGAGGTGGAAAGATGGAGTGAAAAAGATTTTGTGTGATCGGGGCCTGAACATGCAGGAGGGTGAAAGGAGGGCAAGAAATAGAGTGAATTGGAGTCATGTGGTATACAGGGGTTGACGTGCTGTCAGTGGATTGAAGCAAGGCATGTGAAGCGTCTGGGGTAAACCATGGAAAGCTGTGTAGGTATGTATATTTGCGTGTGTGGACGTGTGTATGTACATGTGTATGGGGGGGGGGGGTTGGGCCATTTCTTTCGTCTGTTTCCTTGCGCTACCTCGCAAACGCGGGAGACAGCGAGAAAGTATAAAAAAAAAAAAAAAAAATATATACATATATATATATATATATATATATATATATATATATATATATTTACATATATATATATATATATATATATATATATATATATATATATATATATATATATATATATATATATATATATATATATATATATATATATATATATATATATATTTACATATATATATATATATATATATATATATATATATATATATATATATATATATATATATATATATATATATATATATATATATATATATATATATATATATATATATTTAGCGAGGTAGCGCAAGGAAACAGACGAAAGAATGACCCAACCCACTCACATATACATGTATATACATGCACGTCCACACACGCACATATACGTGCCTATACATTTCAGCGTATACATATATATATATATAAATATATATATATATATATATATATATATATATATATATATATATATATATATATATATATATATATATATATATATATATATATATATATATATATATATATACAGACGTATACATATATACACATGTACATAATTCATACTTGCTGCCTTTAGTCATTCTCGTCGCCACCCTCGCCACACATGACACCCCCCTCCCCCCGCGCGCGCGTAAGGTAGCGCTAGGAATAGACAACAAAGGCCACATTCATTCACACTCAGGCAATAGCTGTCATGTGTAATGCACCGAAACCAGAGCTCCACATCCAGGCCCCAAAAAAGTCATGGTTTACCCCATACGCTTCATATGCCCTGGTTCAATTCATTGACAGCACGTCGACCTCGGTATACCACATCATTCCAATTCACTCTATTCCTTTCACGCCTTTCACCATCCTGCATGTTCAGGCACCGATCGCTCAAAATCTTTCGCACTCCATCCTTCCACCTCCAATTTGGTCTCCCACTTCTCCTCGTTCCCTCCACTTCTGACACATATCCTGTTTGTCAATCTTTCCTCACTCATTCTCTTCATATGACCAAACCATTTCAATACACCCTCTTCTGCTCTCTCAACCACACTCTTTTTATTACCACGCATCTCTCTTATCTTTTCATTACTTACTTGATCAAACCACCTCACACCACATATTGTCCCCCAACATCTTATTTCCAACACATCCACCCTCCTCCGCACTCCCCTATCTAGAGCCCAAGCCTCGCAACCATATAATATTGTTAGAAGAACTATTCCTTCAAACATACCCAATTTTGCTTTCCAAGATAATGTTCTCGACTTCCACACATTCTTAAACGCTCCTAGAACCTTCGCCCCCACTCCCCACCCTGTGACTCACTTCCGTTTCCATTGTTCCTTCCGTTGCTAAGTCCATTCCCAGAGATCTAAAGCACTTCACTTCCTCCAGTTTTTCCCCATTCAAACTTAACTTCCAATTGATTTGTCCCTCAATCCTACTGTACCTAGTAACCTTGATCTTATTCACATTTACTCTCAGCTTCCTTCTTTCCGTCACCAGCTTCTGCAGTTTCTCACATGAATCAGCCACCAGCGCTGTATCATCAGCAAACAACAACTGACTCACTTCCCAAGCCCCCTCATCCACAACAGACTGGATACTTGCCCCTCTCTCGAAAACTCTTGCATTCACCTCCCTAACAACCCCATCCATAAACAAATCAAACAACCATGGAGACATCACGCACCCGTGCAGCAAAACCAACATTCACTGGGAACCAATCACTTTTCTGTCTTCCTACTCGTACAAATGCCTTACATCCTCGATAAAAACTTTTCACTGCTGCTAGCAACTTGACTCCCACACCATATATTCCTAATATCTTCCACAAAGCATCTCTGTTAAGTCTATCATATGCCTTCTCCAGATCCATAAATGCTACATACAAATCCTTTTGTTTTTCTAAGCATTTCTTACATACAATTTTCAAAGCAAACACCTGATCCACACATCCTTTACCACTCCTGAAAGCACACTGCGCTTCCCCAATCTGATGCTCTGTACATGCCTTCACCCTCTCAATCAACACCCTCCCATATAAATTCCCAGGAATACTCAACAAACTTATACCTCTGTAATTTGAACACCACCTTTATCCCCTTAGCCTCTGTACAATGGCACTATGCATGCATTGCGCCAATCCTTAGGCACTTCACCATGAGACATACATACATTGAATATCCTCACCAGCCAATCAACAATACAGTCACCCCCTTTTTTAATAAATTCTACCGCAATACCATCCAAGCCCACTGCCTTGCCGGCTTTCATCTTCCGCAAAGCTTTCACTGTTGACCAAACCAATCTCCCTGACCTTCGCACTTTGCACTCCACCTCGACCAAAACAGCCTATATCTACCACCCTATCATCTAACACATTCAACAAACCTTCAAAATACTCACTTCATCTCCTTCTCACATCACCACTACTTGTTATTACATCCCCATTAGCCCCCTTCTCCGATGTTCCCATTTGTTCTCGTCTTACGCAATTCATTTACCTCCTTACAAAATATCTTTTTAGTCTCCCTGAAATTTAATGACACTCTCACACCCCAACTCTCATTTGCCCTCTTTTTCACCCCTGTACCTTTCTCTTGATCTCTTGCCTCTTTCTTTTATAAATCTCCCAGTCATTTGCACTATTTCCCTGCAAAAATCGTCAAAATGCTTCTCTCTTCTCTCACAAATAATCTTACTTCTTCATCCCACCACTCACTACTCTTTCTAATCTGTCCACTTCCCACGCTTCTCATGTCACAAGTATCTTTTGCACAAGCCATCACTGCTTCCCAAAATACATCCCATTCCTCCCCCATTCCCCTTATGTCCTTCGGTCTTACCTTTTTCCATTTGCACTCAGTCTCTCCTGGTACTTCCTCTCACAAGTGTCCTTCCCAAGCTCATTTACTCTCACTACTCTCTTCACCCCAACATCCTCTCTTCTTTTTGAAAACCTCTACAAATCTTCACCTTCGCCTCTACAAGATGATGATCAGACAACTCTCCAGCTGCACCTCTCAGCACATTGATATCCAAAAGCCTCTCTTTCAAGCGCCTATCAATTAAAACGTAATCCAATAACGCTCTGTGGCCATCTCTCCTACTTATATACGTATACTTATGTATATCTCTCTTTTTAAACTGGGTATGCCCAGTCACCAGTCCTTTTTTAGGACACAAATCTACAAGCTCTTCACCATTTCCGTTTAAAACACTGAACACTCCATGTATACCAATTATTCCCTCAATTGCCATATTACTCACCTTTGCATTCAAATCACCCATCACTATAACCCGGTCTCGTGCATCAAAGCTGCTAACACATACACACACACAGACACACACATATAGACATACACACACACACACACACACACACACGCATACACACACACAGACACACACACACACACACACACACACACACACACACACACACACACACACACACACATTTATATATATATATATATATATATATATATATATATATATATATATATATATATATATATATATATATATATATATATATATATATGTATATATATATATATATATATATATATATATATATATATATATATATATATATATATATATATGAAAATCATGAGTGTGTGTGGTGTACGGTGTCTTGAGTTGATGCTTTCTAAATTGGGAGTCTTTGACTGTTCAAGGTGTATAGGTAATATAAGTTGGATTCGTGTTTGTCGTTAAAAGAGTGATTGAAGACTTGTGTGGAGACGCAGACATTGCGGTCTCTGTAAACCATTGTTCCCTGTACTGAGCTGCGGTATTCTTGTTGTTGCTACCGTTGTGTCAGGGCGTTGGTAAGTGATTGTGCGGTTGTCTCCATGTGAAAGTACCTTTATGTTTGCTGGAGATGATGGGTGGTCGCGTCGGAAGATACTGAAGAGTGATGGAGAAAGAAATTCTCCTTATGAACCCCATTTTAGGGTTTAAGTATATTAAAACTGAGTCCATTGTAAGTGAGTCTGTCTTGGTGTTCGGTTATGAAATTCCCCAACCACTTTTTGTCATTATTGTGAAGGGTGGTGTCTGTCATCTTGTGTTCGAGTGACAGTATCAAACATCTAGTTGATGTTACTTGCCACGCTTACTGTGCAGGATGGGGGCTGTGGTTGGTTGAAGCCTTCTAGGATATGTTGTGTGAGATCAGCATGTAGTTTGGTGGGGTAGTAGTTGGGTCTGAAGATATATTGTGTGCTGAGACTGGGATATTTAGTTCGATTTTGTTGTCCATCAGTTTTTCAGAGTTTGGATAGGAGGGCATATGTTGGCAAATTTTCAAGTATAAGAAACTTTGTTGGATAGCCAAGAGTGGTTGAATATACTGTATGTGCTGGGTTGCAATTGGACCAAAATGTTTTTTGTGAAAGTGTAGCAGGAGAGTTCTTTAAGGATTTAATTGCACTGCATGTATCACTGGAAATGAAGTGAGGGTTCGATGTTTTTTTTTTCTGAATGGATCTTGTGTAGATTTTTTTATGCTTTTATGGATGACGTTGGGTTATGGCTAAATATATATATATATATATATATATATATATATATATATATATATATATATATATATATATATATATATATATATATATATATATTTTTTTTTTTTTCTTTTTTTTTTTTCTTTGTCGCTGTCTCCCGCGTTTGCGAGGTAGCGCAAGGAAACAGACGAAAGAAATGGCCCAACCCACCCCCATACACATGTATATACATACGTCCACACACGCAAATACACGTACCTACACAGCTTTCCATGGTTTACCCCAGACGCTTCACATACCTTGATTCAATCCACTGACAGCACGTCAACCCCGGTATACCACATCGCTTCAATTCACTCTATTCCTTGCCCTCCTTTCACCCTCCTGCATGTTCAGGCCCCGATCACACAAAATCTTTTTCACTCCATCTTTCCACCTCCAATTTGGTCTCCCTCTTCTCCTCGTTCCCTCCACCTCAGACACATATATTCTCTTGGTCAATCTTTCCTCACTCATTCTCTCCATGTGCCCGAACCATTTCAAAACACCCTCTTCTGCTCTCTCAACCACGCTCTTTTTATTTCCACACATCTCTCTTACCCTTACGTTACTTACTCGATCAAACCACCTCACACCACACATTGTCCTCAAACATCTCATTTCCAGCACATCTATCCTCCTGCGCACAACTCTATCCATAGCCCACGCCTCGCAACCATACAACATTGTTGGAACCACTATTCCTTCAAACATACCCATTTTTGCTTTCCGAGATAATGTTCTCGACTTCCACACATTCTTCAAGGCTCCCAGAATTTTCGCCCCCTTCCCCACCCTATGATCCACTTCCGCTTCCATGGTTCCATCCGCTGCCAGATCCACTCCCAGATATCTAAAACATTTCACTTCCTCCAGTTTTTCTCCATTCAAACTCACCTCCCAATTGACTTGACCCTCAACCCTACTGTACCTAATAACCTTGCTCTTATTCACATTTACTCTTAACTTTCTTCTTTCACACACTTTACCAAACTCAGTCACCAGCTTCTGCAGTTTCTCACATGAATCAGCCACCAGCGCTGTATCATCAGCGAACAACAACTGACTCACTTCCCAAGCTCTCTCATCCCCAACAGACTTCATACTTGCCCCTCTTTCCAAAACTCTTGCATTCACCTCCCTAACCACCCCATCCATAAACAAATTAAACAACCATGGAGACATCACACACCCCTGCCGCAAACCTACATTCACTGAGAACCAATCACTTTCCTCTCTTCCTACACTTACACATGCCTTACATCCTCGATAAAAACTTTTCACTGCTTCTAACAACTTGCCTCCCACACCATATATTCTTAATACCTTCCACAGAGCATCTCTATCAACTCTATCATATGCCTTCTCCAGATCCCTAAATGCTACATACAAATCCATTGTATATATATATATATATATATATATATATATCATATTGAGAATATATGGTGTGGGAGGCAAGTTGTTAGAAGCAGTGAAACGTTTTTATCGAGGATGTAAGGCATGTGTACGTGTAGGAGGAGAGGAAAGTGATTGGTTCTCAGTGAATGTAGGTTTGCGGCAGGGTGTGTGATGCCTCCATGGTTGTTTAATTTGTTTATAGATGGGGTTGTTAGGGAGGTGAATGCAAGAGTTTTGGAAAGAGGCGCAAAAATGAAGTCTGTTGTGGATGAGAGAGCTTGGGAAGTGAGTCAGTTGTTGTTCGCTGATGATACAGCGCTGGTGGCTGATTCATGTGAGAAACTGCAGAAGCTGGTGACTGAGTTTGGTAAAGTGTGTGAAAGAAGAAAGTTAAGAGTAAATGTGAATAAGAGCAAGGTAATTAGGTACAGTAGAGTTGAGGGTCAAGTCAATTGGTAGGTAAGTTTGAATGGAGAAAAATTGGATGAAGTAAAGTGTTTTAGATATCTGGGAGTGGATCTGGCAGCGGATGGAACCATGGAACCGGAAGTGTATCATAGGGTGGGGGAGGGGGGCGAAAATTCTGGGAGCCTTGAAGAATGTGTGGAAGTCGAGAACATTATCTCGGAAAGCAAAAATGGCTATGTTTGAAGGAATAGTGGTTCCAACAATTCTGTATGGTTGCGAGGCGTGGGCTATGGATAGAGTTGTGCGCAGGAGGGTGGATGTGCTGGAAATGGGATGCTTGAGGACAATGTGTGGTGTGAGGTGGTTTGATCGAGTAAGTAACGTAAGGGTAAGAGAGATGTGTGGAAATAAAAAGAGCGTGGTTGAGAGAGCAGAAGAGGGTGTTTTGAAGTGGTTTGGGCACATGGAGAGAATTAGTGAGGAAAGATTGACCAAGAGCATATATGTGTCAGAGGTGGAGGGAACGAGGAGAAGTGGGAGACCAAATTTGAGGTGGAAAGATGGAGTGAAAAAGATTTTGTGTGATCGGGGCCTGAACATGCAGGAGGGTGAAAGGAGGGCAAGGAATAGAGTGAACTGGATCGATGTGGTATACCGGGGTTGACGTGCTGTCAGTGGATTGAATCAGGGCATGTGAAACGTCTGGGGTAAACCATGGAAAGCTGTGTAGGTATGTATATTTGCGTGTGTGGACGTGTATGTATATACATGTGTATGGGGGTGGGTTGGGCCATTTCTTTCGTCTGTTTCCTTGCGCTACCTCGCAAACGCCGGAGACAGCGACAAAGCAAAAAAAAAGAAAAAAAAAAATATATTTTAGTGTATGCCAGTTTGTCAAAACCAGTAGAAGCTAAGTGCCCTAAAAGATTCACAAGAGCTATTAACACCTTAAAAAAAGACAAGGATATACATATTATTAAAGCAGATAAGGCTAACACTGATGTGATTTTAGACAAAAGTAACTTTATCTAAAATGAATGATCTAAATGATAACACAACATATTCTAAACTTAGTAAAAATCCCTTAGATGCAGTTAATTCCCACTTCAATAAAGAAATGAAGTTGTTGTTGAAAGGTAACAGTTCTCTTATCAAAAGTTTGTCATCTTTGTCCCCTTCATTGACATATATGTGTGGACTTATCAAAACACATAAACGGAATTTTCCGGCAAGACCTATAGTGAGTTCAGTAGGCTCCATCACATATAAATTGCCAAAATGGTTAGTTTCTTTATTAAGCCCTTTAGTAGGTAAGGTATCAGATTCTAATATCATGAATAATGTAGATTTATTCAACAAGCTAAACAATATCAATGTTAATTTTGATTTCAACTAGTTAGCTTTGATGTTTCCTCACTTTTCACTAAAGTTCCAGTTGATGACCTTTTAGAATATTTATTTGATGTCTTGGATGATATTCATTTACCTGTTTCAAAGTCAAATTTCATTGAACTGATAAAATTGTGTATAAAAGACTGTGTATTTCAATTCAATGGAGATTATTATGCTCAAAAATTTGGTATGGCAATGGGTAACCCTCTTTCACCTGTACTAAGTAATCTTTCTATGGATTTTTTTGAAACAAAATTACTAAAGGATATCTTACCTTCTAATGCAATTTGGCCTAGGTATGTAGATGATGTTCTTTGTGTTTGGCCAAGAAATGAAAATTTACAAATATTTCTCCAATTACTTAACAATTTGGTATCTTCCATCAAATTTACTGTAGAAAATGAGATCAATGGTATGTTACCATTTTTAAATTGCATGATCCATAGACAAGGAAACAAGTTTAAGTTTAACATATACAGAAAACCCACCAATGTATGCTCATATATCCATTATTACTCATCTCAACATGACAGAGTTAAATTATCATCATTTCAATCTATGTTCCTTAGGGCATTACGTATTTGCAGTCCTGAGTTTATTGATGATGAGTTTGAGAAGATATACTCTCTTGGATCTAAGTTAAAGTACCCTAGATCTTTCATTGATAAATCCCTTAAGTTAGCAAAGAAATCATTTTACAGAGTTGAGCCCAAACCTCCCAATGACACCAAGAATCTTTTAGTTCTCCCTTTTAATAATGATTTCACTTTGCTTCCCATGTTGCTTAAATCCTTTAATGTAAATGTTGCCTTTAGCAGCAATCATACTATAAAGAATATCTTAATCAGGAATTCACCAGAAAATTTTCTTGGTTGCATCTATAAAATGCCTTGTGGAAACTGTGATGAATTTTATGTTGGTCAGACTGGTAAGGATCTTTCTGTTAGACTTAACATAAATATAGTATAAGAACGGGACAAGAATCCAATGCCTTGTTTAATCATGTTACAGACTATGATCATTGTGTTGACTGGAGTAACGCCATCTCAGTTATTAACTCTAACTCTATTACCAAGAGAAATATCATTGAATCTTCTATTGTTAAATACACAAAGAATTATAATCTTAATATTAGTGATGGTCTGTACAAATTAGATAACTTTATTGTTGATAAGATTTGTAAAATGATAAGTTTATGAACGCTCGTTGTATGTTTTGCACAATCACATGTTTACCAAATGGCGTCCTAGCTTCGTCTCTTCGATGTACATCAACTGACTGTTTTATTCCTCTCTTATGTCTCCTCTGATGATGTGATTATTACACGAAAGTGCACTTGGGAGCTTTTCGTGTTTCATTTTCCCCGTGGACTCATACGAATATATATATACATATATATATATATTTTTTTTTTTTTTTTTATACTTTGTCGCTGTCTCCCGCGTTTGCGAGGTAGCGCAAGGAAACAGACGAAAGAAATGGCCCAGCCCCCCCCATACACATGTACATACACACGTCCACACACGCAAATATACATACCTACACAGCTTTCCTTGGTTTACCCCGGACGCTTCACATGCCTTGATTCAATCCACTGACAGCACGTCAACCCCTGTATACCACATCGCTCCAATTCACTCTATTCCTTGCCCTTCTTTCACCCTCCTGCATGTTGAGGCCCCGATCACACAAAATCTTTTTCACTCCATCTTTCCACCTCCAATTTGGTCTCCCATTTCTCCTCGTTCCCTCCACCTCCGACACATATATCCTCTTGGTCAATCTTTCCTCACTCATTCTCTCCATGTGCCCAAACCATTTCAAAACACCCTCTTCTGCTCTCTCAACCACGCTCTTTTTATTTCCACACATCTCTCTTACCCTTACGTTACTTACTCGATCAAACCACCTCACACCACACATTGTCCTCAAACATCTCATTTCCAGCACATCCACCCTCCTGCGCACAACTCTATCCATAGCCCACGCCTCGCAACCATACAACATTGTTGGAACCACTATTACTTCAAACATACCCATTTTTGCTTTCCGAGATAATGTTCTCGACTTCCACACATTCTTCAAGGCTCCCAGGATTTTCGCCCCCTCCCCCACATTATTAGATCCACTTCCGCTTCCATGGTTCCATCCGCTGCCAGATGCACTCCCAGATATCTAAAACACTTTACTTCCTCCAGTTTTTCTCCATTCAAACTTACCTCCCAATTGACTTGACCCTCAACCCTACGGTACCTAATAACCTTGCTCATATATATATATATATATATATATATATATATATATATATATATATATATATATATATATATATATATATATATATATATATATATATATATATATATATATATATATATTTATATTTATTTATTATACTTTGTCGCTGTCTCCCGCGTTTGCGAGGTAGCGCAAGGAAACAGACGAAAGAAATGGCCCGACCCCCCCCATACACATGTATATACATACGTCCACACACGCAAATATACATACCTACACAGCCTTCCATAGCTCACCCCAGACGCTTCACATGCCCTGATTCAATCCACTGACAGCACGTCAACCCCGGTATACCACATCGATCCAATTCACTCTATTCCTTGCCCTCCTTTCACCCTCCTGCATGTTCAGGCCCCGATCACACAAAATCTTTTTCACTCCATCTTTCCACCTCCAATTTGGTCTCCCTCTTCTCCTTGTTCCCTCCACCTCCGACACATATATCCTCTTGGTCAATCTTTCCTCACTCATCCTCTCCATGTGCCCAAACCACTTCAAAACACCCTCTTCTGCTCTCTCAACCACGCTCTTTTTATTTCCACACATCTCTCTTACCCTTACGTTACTCACTCGATCAAACCACCTCACACCACACATTGTCCTCAAACATCTCATTTCCAGGACATCCATCCTCCTGCGCACAACTCTATCCATAGCCCACGCCTCGCAACCATACAACATTGTTGGAACCACTATTCCTTCAAACATACCCATTTTTGCTTTCCGAGATAATGTTCTCGACTTCCACACATTCTTCAAGGCCCCCAGAATTTTCGCCCCCTCCCCCACCCTATGATCCACTTCCGCTTCCATGGTTCCATCCGCTGCCAGATCCACTCCCAGATATCTAAAACACTTCACTTCCTCCAGTTTTTCTCCATTCAAACTCACCTCCCAATTGACTTGACCCTCAACCCTACTGTACCTAATAACCTTGCTCTTATTCACATTTACTCTTAACTTTCTTCTCCACACACTTTACCAAACTCAGTCACCAGCTTCTGCAGTTTCTCACATGAATCAGCCACCAGCGCTGTATCATCAGCGAACAACAACTGACTCACTTCCCAAGCTCTCTCATCCCTAACAGACTTCATACTTGCCCCTCTTTCCAAAACTCTTGCATTTACCTCCCTAACAACCCCATCCATAAACAAATTAAACAACCATGGAGACATCACACACCCCTGCCGCAAACCTACATTCACTGAGAACCAATCACTTTCCTCTCTTCCTACACGTACACATGCCTTACATCCTCGATAAAAACTTTTCACTGCTTCTAACAACTTTCCTCCCACACCATATATTCTTAATACCTTCCACAGAGCATCTCTATCAACTCTATCATATGCCTTCTCCAGATCCATAAATGCTACATACAAATCCATTTGCTTTTCTAAGTATTTCTCACATACATTCTTCAAAGCAAACACCTGATCCACACATCCTCTACCACTTCTGAAACCACACTGCTCTTCCCCAATCTGATGCTCTGTACATGCCTTCACCCTCTCAATCAATACCCTCCCATATAATTTACCAGGAATACTCAACAAACTTATACCTCTGTAATTTGAGCACTTACTCTTATCCCCTTTGCCTTTGTACAATGGCACTATGCACGCATTCCGCCAATCCTCAGGCACCTCATCATGAGTCATACATACATTAAATTACCTTACCAACAAGTCAACAATACAGTCACCCCCTTTTTTAATAAATTCCACTGCAATACCATCCAAACCTGCTGCCTTGCCGGCTTTCATCTTCCGCAAAGCTTTCACTACCTCTTCTCTGTTTACCAAATAATTTTCCCTAACCCTCTGACTTTGCACACCACCTCGACCAAAACACCCTATATCTGCCACTCTATCATCAAACACATTCAACAAACCTTCAAAATACTCACTCCATCTCCTTCTCACATCACCACTACTTGTTATCACCTCCCCATTTGCACCCTTCACTGAAGTTCCCATTTGCTCCCTTGTCTTACGCACTTTATTTACCTCCTTCCAGAACATCATATATATATATATATATATATATATATATATATATATATATATATATATATATATATATATATATATATATATATATATATATATATATATATATATATATATATATATATGTATATATATATATATATAGAATGTGTGTCTGTGTGTTTGGGGACCAGTGCCATCACCAGACCCACTGGTCAAGCCATACGGGAGGCTACAAATTGGGAACTGGTCTCTAGGGTCTGGTTGGGTCTGAGACTGTCCACCTGCTGGCTAGACTCCTGTCTCTGCTTGTCTGTCTGTCTATCTACGTCTCTCTCTCTCTCTCTCTCTCTCTCTCTCTCTCTCTCTCTCTCTCTCTCTCTCTCTCTCTCTCTCTCTCTCTCTCTCTCTCTCTCTCTCTCTCTCTGCATAAATACAAGAGTTCAATTTAGGGCTGGCGGCATGAAGGATTATCAAATACATATATGAATGAGTGATGGCCAGGTCAGCTCTCAGTACCTGACGGGAGAACAGCTCCCAGCACCCAGTGGGAGGCCAGCTCCCAGCACCCTAGTGGGAGGCCAGCTCCCAGCACCCAGTTTGAGGCCAGCTCCCAGCACCTAGTGGGAGGCCAGCTCCCAGCACCTAGTGGGAGGCCAGCTCTGAGCACCTAGTGGGAAGGCAGCTCCTCGTACCCACCAAGAGTCCAGTTCCAACATAAAGCCAGCACCCAGCATCCACCTGGAGGCCATTTGTCGCATCTACCAGGAGACCAGCTCCCAGCACCCATCGGATTGGAAGGCTGACTACTGGCTCTTAGCATGCACCAGGAGGCAAGCTAAGCACCTACCAGAAGACCGATTCCCCAGCACCCACCACGAGGCCAGCTACCAGCGCTAGGACGGCTCCTGGCACCTGCTGAGAGGCCAACTCCCTTCAGCCATCAAGACGTCAACTGCCAGCACCATCGGGAGGCCAGCTCTCAGCACCTACCAGTGGCCACCTCCCAGCGGAAAGCCAGTTCTCAGCAACCACGGGGGAAGGGTTGGGGGGGGGGGGCTCCCAGCGCCTACCGAGAGGCCATCAACCACCATGAGGCCAGCACCTAGCACCTAACGCGAGGACATCACCCACCATGAGGCCAGCACCTAGCACCAACAGGTAGGCCATCAACCACCATGAGACTAACACCTAGCACCTACCGGGAGGCCATCAACCACCATGAGACCAGCACCTAGCACCTACCGGGAGGCCATCAACCACCATGAGACTAACACCTAGCACCTACCGGGAGGCCATCAACCACCATGACACTAACACGTAGCACCTACCGGGAGGCCATCAACCACCATGAGACTAACACCTAGCACCTACCGGGAGGCCATCAACCACCATGAGACCAGCACCTAGCACCTACCGGGAGGCCATCAACCACCATGAGACCAGCACCTAGCACCTACCGGGAGGCCATCAACCACCATGAGGCCAGTTCCCAGCACCTACCGGGAGGCCATCAACCACCATGAGACCAGCACCTAGCACCTACCGGGAGGCCATCAACCACCATGAGGCCAGTTCCCAGCACCTACCGGGAGGCCATCAACCACCATGAGGCCAGTTCCCAGCACCTACCGGGAGGCCATCAACCACCATGAGGCCAGCTCCCAGCACCTACCGGGAGGCCATCAACCACCATGAGGCCAGTTCCCAGCACCTACCGGGAGGCCATCAACCACCATGAGGCCAGTTCCCAGCACCTACCGGGAGGCCATCAACCACCATGAGACCAGTTCCCAGCACCTACCGGGAGGCCATCAACCACCATGAGGCCAGCTCCCAGCACCTACCGGGAGGCCATCAACCACCATGAGGCCAGTTCCCAGCACCTACCGGGAGGCCATCAACCACCATGAGGCCAGTTCCCAGCACCTACCGGGAGGCCATCAACCACCATGAGACCAGTTCCCAGCACCTACCGGGAGGCCATCAACCACCATGAGGCCAGCTCCCAGCACCTACCGGGAGGCCATCAACCACCATGAGACCAGCACCTAGCACCTACCGGGAGGCCATCAACCACCATGAGACCAGCATATCACAAGACATGTTGTTGATCACTGCTCTGTACTTCCTGCACCGGGAGATAACCTGTTGTTTGGTCAGCGATACAAGAGGCCCGGCAGACGGAGAGACAGAAACGGGTGTCTGCTGCCTCATGCTCTTCTTTGCCTCCGCGCCTCAATGTATGTCCTGCTGGTTGACTGAATGCATAACGTCCACAAGACCAGAAAGTGCCAGCACATTGAAATATGCAGTTTCTTGGATGAGTAAGGTTTGGCACACATCAGGTCCAGGAGGCAAGTATCAGGCACGCGAGCCAACTGTACTGCCTGGCAGGTGTCCAGATGTTGAGGCAACACATGAGCGACGGTGTGGCCTCTATATCATCCATGTCTCAGCTGTCATCCACCCTATAATGACTGTGCATCATCCTTTAAGTATTAGCATCATTATCATTAATATAATCATCATCGATGATGTTGTTATTTGGTCATTATCATTATTATGACTATTATTATTATTATCTGCATTTTCATTGCTGTTATTATCGTAATCAATACTGTAATCTTTATTCTTATCATTATTATTCTTATTACTATCAGTAATATAGTTATCCTAACAATTATCAGCAATATAATCCTGATCATTATTTTCATTATTGTTTTTACTCTCATCATTGTCATTACTACTATTATCATTATCACTATTATCATCATTTTCATTATCATTATTACGATCATTATCATTATCATTATCATTATAATTTTTTTTTTTTTTTTTTTTTCATACTATTCGCCATTTCCCGCGATAGCGAGGTAGCGTTAAGAACAGAGGACTGGGCCTTTGAGGGAATATCCTCACCTGACCCCCTTCTCTCTTCCTTCTTTTGGAAAAAAAAAAAAAGAAAAAACGAGAGGGGAGGATTTCCAGCCCCCCGCTCCCTTCCCTTTTAGTCGCCTTCTACGACACGCAGGGAATACGTGGGAAGTATTCTTTCTCCCCTATCCCCCTATCATTATTATTACTATTATCATTATTATCATTATTATTATAATTATTATTATTATTATTATTATTATTATTATTATTATTATTATTATTATTATCATTATTATTATTATTATTATTATCATTATTATTATCATTATTATCATTATTATTATTATCATTATTATTATTATTATTATTATTATTTTTCCTGTCATAATTTTTCTCTATTTCCTGCGAAGGTAACGCCATAAACAGTTATGTGTAATGCACAGAAACCACAGCCCTCTGTCCACAACCAGGCCTCACAGACCTTACTGCGGTTTCCCCCAGCTGCTTTATATGCCCTAGTTCATTACGTCGCCCTTTATACACTACATGGCTCCAATTCACTCTCTCTTTCGTGTACATCACCCCAGTTCACTTTATCTCGTGCACGCCTTTCACCCTCCTGCATGTTCAACCATCGAGCACTCAAAATCATTTTCACTCCACCTTACCATCTCCAATTTGGTCATCCTCTTACTGTCCCATCCTCCTCTGACACATATCCTTTTTGTAAACATCTCACTCATTCTCTCTATATGTCCAAAACATTTCAGCACACCGTCTTCAGCTTCCTCAACCAAACTCCTTTTATTGCCATATCTCTCTCTTACTCTATCATTCTTTACCGATCAACCCTCCTTTCATCACGTATTGTCCTCAGACATTTTATTTGAAACACATTCACCCTTATCCGTACATTCTCATCTATAGCCCACGCCTCGAATCTACGCAGCATCGTTGGGACTACTATACCTTTAAACATAACCATTTTCGCAATCTCAGATAGCGATCTCTCTCTCTAAGCATACCTTAATGTTCCCACAACCTTCGCCCCCTCATCCATTCTATGAACCTCATGCCCGTGACTCGCTTCCATGGTTCCATTCGTTGTCATGTCCTCTCCTGGGCATCTAAAACATCTCACTTCTTCCAAGTTTCTTCCATTCGTACTTTCTCCCTAGCTAACCTATCTCTCTGCACTGCTAAACTTATACGACCTTGCTTTTATTCACATTTATTCTTAGATTCCTCCTTTTACTCATTCTCTCAAACAAAGACACCAATTTTTGCAGCTTCTCAGTTCGAATCTGCCACCAGGGCCGTGTCATCAGCAAACAACAAATGACTAACTTCCCAGGCCTCCTCGACCCCTACAGACTCCTGCATTTGTCTCCCTCGCCTCCCCATCCATGGACATCTTAAACAGCCATGGTCACATCACACACCCATGCCGCAGAACCACTTTCACCTAGAACCTTTCACTCTCCGTTCTACCCACTAGCACACATGCCACACTCTTTTAATAAAAACTTCTCACATAAAATGTGGCAATTATTGATCTGGAGAATGTTTTTGATAAGCTTGATAGAGATACCTTGTGCAAGGTAGCACAAATATACTGCGTGGGAGAAAAGACACTACATGTAGAGAAATGTGTTCATCAAGAAAGTGAGCGCGTGTGATTGTAGGAAGAGAGGGTGAGCTGCTCCAGGTGAAGATGGGTCGGCGTCAAGTGTGTGTACTGTCACCATTGTTCTTTTGATAGATTTACGTATGAGGCTGTGTGGGAAGTAGATGCGATGGTCCTAGAGAGAGAGGCAGATCTGCAGTATGCTAGGGGGTGGGGGTGCCTGAGATGAGTCGGTTGTTTGTAGGTGATGCTGTCTTGGTGGGAAACTCAGGGTGGGAAACTGGGGAAGCTAGCGTCTACGTCTAAAAGATAATCTGAAAGAAAAATGTTGAGGGCATTGTGAATAAAAGGTCGGATTATGAGTTTCAGCAGGAGGTAAAGACAGGCTGGTTTGAGCCTAAGTCTAAGTAGAAAGAGTCTGGAGAAAGTGAAGTGCTCTAGATACCTGGAGGTAGACATGACACAGGTAGAACTATGGAAGATAAAGTGAGCAATAAGGTGGGTGAGAGATCGAAGGTCCTTGGTGCACTGAGGGCTGTGTGCACAGAGGTCAGTATCTGTGAAGAACAGATGGGTGTGTTTGATGCTATAATATTCCCTATGATGCCTTAGGTTGTGAATCGTGGTCTCAAATTACAGGAGTACGAGGAGAGTAAGTGCGTTGGAAACTGGGTGCTTGAGAACACTATGTAGTGTCGCATCTTGGAGCAATCTTCTGGGGATTTTTACCCTCGTAGGTTGACCAAGCTGTTGGGAGGCGCGACCTGCTGGCCCAGGTCCAGCTAGTCACAACCTGACCTTATCTTGTACATTGTGCAAGTACAAGTTTAGTGCCTTTTCAAATTTCTCTATCGTGCATCCCATAGTATTTCATGTACCTGCAGGTAATTTACTGAAGAGACTTGGGGCCTGGGTTTGTAAGGAATTTTTCCAATGCTTATATTAGAGAATCGTCAGTCTACCAAGGCAGTCAGGAGTTGCTTCTGACTGCAGTCGGGAAACATGCCTTCTAGAATTTTCCAATTGTACCAAGTGTAGAGGATGTTATACCTATCCCTGAGCTCCGGAGAGTACAGCTTCAGTGATTTCAGCTGTCCGTAGATATTCAGTTCATCTCAGCTATATTTGCCGTGAAAGATCTCTGAACACTTTCTTACTCCGCAGTTTCGTTCAAAGTTGAAAGGTAATGTTACCACAAAGCAGAATTCTATTTGTGAGAGAATTAACTCCTTGAAGAGTCATCATTGTTTTTTCCTTCCCTTGTCTTGAAAGTCCGCAGGTTCTATCCCATCGTCCTTTTGGAAGAAGCAACTGTTACTCTGTTGTATTAACTGAAGGTGAGGTCGTCAAACATTATTACTTTGAGGTCTTTTACGCTGTTCAGTCGAGATATGATGGTGTGTTTGTCCATCCGGTGTTCTCTACTGTTCTTGATTTCTTACGTTTCCACATATAGGAACAGCTGAAACAAATCCCTGAAAATCATGCTGTTGTTAGTGGTCTGGTGAAAGACTTTCAGTCTGTTTGTAGTCTTTCGGCGTCCCCTATTGAGGAGTTTTGATACTAATTGTAGTATCATCTTCAAAGGATGAAATAAAACCGTGACTCGTGTTCGCGTCAATGTCAGGGAAGAGAATGAGGAACAGGAAGGGCTACAAATGCAGTTCCTTAGGGGACTAAGCATTTTACCTATGGTGATGTGTGCATTAGGTGTTTGCTTTGAAGAATGTGTGTAAGAAATACATAGAAAACCAAATGACATTGTATGTGGCATTTATGGATCTGGAGAAGGCATATGACAGGGTTGATAGAGATGCTTGTGGAAGTCTCAAGAATCTTGTGGTGTGGGAGGTAAGATGCTAGAAGCAGTGAGAAGCTTTTATCAAGGGTGTAAGGCATGTGTCCGAGGAGGAAGAGAGAGAGTGATCAGTTCCTAGTGAAGGTCTGTCTGCGGTAGGGATGGTATGGTGTCCCCATTGTTGTTTAATTTGTTTATGAATGGGGTGATGAGGAAGGTAAGTGCAAGAGTCTTGAAGAGATGGGCGAGTATGCAGCCTACCGAGGATGAGGGGGTCTGGAAAGTGAGTTGTTGATGGTCGCCAATGATACGGCACTGGTGGCAAGCCTTTCACCCTTCTGCATGTTCAGGCCCTACTTCACTCAAAATCCTTTCATATCCAATTTGGTCTCCCACTTCTCCTCGTTCCCTCCACCTCTGACACATACATTCTCTTCGTCAACCTTTCCTCACTCAATCTCTCCTTGTGTCCAAACCATTTCAAAACACCCTCTTCTGCTCTCTCAATCACATTATTTCTATTACCACACATCTCTCTTACCCTTTCATTACCTACTCGATCAAACCACCTCACACCACATATTGTCATCAAGCATTTAATTCCAACACATCCACCCTCCTCCGCACAACACTATCTATAGCCTATGCCTAGCAACAATATAACATTGCTGGAACCACTATTCCTTCAAACTTATCCATTTTTGATCTCCCAGATAACGTTCTTACCTTCCACACATTCTTCAACGCTCCCAGAACCTTCGTACCCCTCCCCACCCTGTGACTCACTTCCGCTTCCATGGCTCCTTCCGCTGCTAAATCCACTCCCAGATATCTAAAACACTTCACTTCCTCCAGTTTTTTCCACTCAAACTTACCTCTTAATCAACTTGTCCCTCAACCCTGCTGAACCTAATAACCGTACTCTTATTCACATTTACTCTCAGCTTTCTTCTTTCACACACTTTACCAAACTTAGTCACCAACTTCTGCAGTTTCTCACCCGAATCAGCCACCAGCGGTGTATCATCTGCGAACAACAACTGACTCACTTCCCATGCCCTCTCATCCACAACAGACTGCATACTTGACCCTCTCTCCAAAACTCTTGCAATCACCTCCCTGACCACCCTATCCATATACAAACTAAACAACCATGGAAGAATCACGCACTCCCTGCCGCAAACCGACATGCACTGAGAATCGATCACTTTCCTCTCTTCCTAGTCGTAAACATGCTTACATCCTCGATAAAAACTTTTCACTGCTTCTAGCAACTTACCTCCCACACCATATACTCTTAAAACCTTCCACAAAGCATCTCTATGAACCCTATCATATGCCTTCTCCAAATCCATAAATGCTATATACAACTCCATTTGTTTTTCTAAGTATTTCTAGCATACATTCTTGAAAGCCACTCTATCATCAAACACATTCAACAAACCTTCAAAATACTCACTCCATCTTCTCACATCACCACTACTTGTTATCACCTCCCCATTTGCGCCCTTCACTGAAGTTCCCATTTGCTCCCTTGTCTTACGCACTTTATTTACCTCCTTCCAGAACATCTTTTTATTCTCCCTAAAATTTAATGATACTCTCTCACCCCAACTCTCATTTGCCCTCTTTTTCACCTCTTGCACCTTTCTCTTGACCTCCTGTCTCTTTCTTTTATACATCTCCCACTCAATTGCATTTTTTCCCTGCAAAAATCGTCCAAATGCCTCTCTCTTCTCTTTCACTAATACTCTTACTTCTTCATCCCACCACTCACTACCCTTTCTAATCAACCCACCTCCCACTCTTCTCATGCCACAAGCATCTTTTGCGCAATCCATCACTGATTCCCTAAATACATCCCATTCCTCCCCCACTCCCCTTACTTCCATTGTTCTCACCTTTTTCCATTCTGTACTCAGTCTCTCCTGGTACTTCCTCACACAGGTCTCCTTCTCAAGCTCACTTACTCTCACCACCCTCTTCACCCCAACATTCACTCTTCTTTTCTGAAAACCCATACAAATCTTCACCTTAGCCTCCACAAGATAATGATCAGACATCCCTCCAGTTGCACCTCTCAGCACATTAACATCCAAAAGTCTCTCTTTCGCACGCCTGTCAATTAACACGTAATCCAATAACGCTCTCTGGCCATCTCTCCTACTTACATAAGTATACTTATGTATATCTCGCTTTTTAAACCAGGTATTCCCAATCATCAGTCCTTTTTCAGCACATAAATCTACAAGCTCTTCACCATTTCCATTTACAACACTGAACACCCCATGTATACCAATTATTCCCTCAACTGCCACATTACTCACCTTTGCATTCAAATCACCCATCACTATGACCCGGTCTCGTGCATCAAAACCACTAACACACTCATTCAGCTGCTCCCAAAACACTTGCCTCTCTTGATCTTTCTTCTCATGCCCGGGTGCATATGCACCAATAATCACCCATCTCTCTCCATCAACTTTCAGTTTCACCCATATCAATCGAGAATTTACTTTCTTACACTCTATCACATACTCCCACAACTCCTGTTTCAGGAGTATTGCTACTCCTTCCCTTGCTCTTGTCCTCTCACTAACCCCTGACTTTACTCCCCAGACATTCCCAAACCACTTTTCCCCTTTACCCTTGAGCTTCGTTTCACTCAGAGCCAAAACATCCAGGTTCCTTTCCTCAAACATACTACCTATCTCTCCTTTTTTCACATCTTGGTTACATCCACACACATTTAGGCACCCCACTCTGAGCCTTCGAGGAGGATGAGCACTCCCCGCGTGACTCCTTCTTCTGTTTCCCATTTTAGAAAGTTAATACAAGGAGGGGAGGATTTCTGGCCCCCCGCTCCCGTCCCCTCTAGTCGCTTTCTACGACACGCGAGGAATACGTGGGAAGTATTCTTTCACCCCTATCCCCAGGGATAATATACATATATATATACATATACACCTACACACACATATACATACGCACATATACACACACACACACATACATATATATACATATGAGAAATGTAAGAAACAATTTGGAAAACTGAAACTTCTAGCTTGAAATGAATGAAAAAAAGAAGAATGTCACATAATGGTTCAACCTCTGGCTATGGAAAAAAGGAAATGAATAATTTATTTACACAAACGTCAATAGCAGTTCTCATCAATTTAACCACTGTTTTGGTCGAGGTGGTGTGCAAAGTGAGAGGGTTAGGGAAAATGATTTGGTAAACAGAGAAGAGGTAGTGAAAGCTTTGCGGAAGATGAAAGCCGGCAAGGCAGCAGGTTTGGATGGTATTGCAGTGGAATTTATTAAAAAAGGGGGTGACTGTATTGTTGACTGGTTGGTAAGGTTATTTAATGTATGTATGACTCATGGTGAGGTGCCTGAGGATTGGCGGAATGCGTGCATAGTGCCATTGTACAAAGGCAAAGGGGATAAGAGTGAGTGCTCAAATTACAGAGGTATAAGTTTGTTGAGTATTCCTGGTAAATTATATGGGAGGGTATTGATTGAGAGGGTGAAGGCATGTACAGAGCATCAGATTGGGGAAGAGCAGTGTGGTTTCAGAAGTGGTAGAGGATGTGTGGATCAGGTGTTTGCTTTGAAGAATGTATGTGAGAAATACTTAGAAAAGCAAATGGATTTGTATGTAGCATTTATGGATCTGGAGAAGGCATATGATAGAGTTGATAGAGATGCTCTGTGGAAGGTATTAAGAATATATGGTGTGGGAGGAAAGTTGTTAGAAGCAGTGAAAAGTTTTTATCGAGGATGTAAGGCATGTGTACGTGTAGGAAGAGAGGAAAGTGATTGGTTCTCAGTGAATGTAGGTTTGCGGCAGGGGTGTGTGATGTCTCCATGGTTGTTTAATTTGTTTATGGATGGGGTTGTTAGGGAGGTAAATGCAAGAGTTTTGGAAAGAGGGGCAAGTATGAAGTCTGTTGGGGATGAGAGAGCTTGGGAAGTGAGTCAGTTGTTGTTTGCTGATGATACAGCGCTGGTGGCTGATTCATGTGAGAAACTGCAGAAGCTGGTGACTGAGTTTGGAAAAGTGTGTGGAAGAAGAAAGTTAAGAGTAAATGTGAATAAGAGCAAGGTTATTAGGTACAGTAGGGTTGAGGGTCAAGTCAATTGGGAGGTGAGTTTGAATGGAGAAAAACTGGAGGAAGTGAAGTGTTTTATATATCTGGGAGTGCATCTGGCAGCGGATGGAACCATGGAAGCGGAAGTGGATCATAGGGTGGGGGAGGGGGCGAAAATCCTGGGGGCCTTGAAGAATGTGTGGAAGTCGAGAACATTATCTCGGAAAGCAAAAATGGGTATGTTTGAAGGAATAGTGGTTCCAACAATGTTGTATGGTTGCGAGGCGTGGGCTATGGATAGAGTTGTGCGCAGGAGGATGGATGTGCTGGAAATGAGATGTTTGAGGACAATGTGTGGTGTGAGGTGGTTTGATCGAGTGAGTAACGTAAGGGTAAGAGAGATGTGTGGAAATAAAAAGAGCGTGGTTGAGAGAGCAGAAGAGGGTGTTTTGAAGTGGTTTGGGCACATGGAGAGGATGAGTGAGGAAAGATTGACCAAGAGGATATATGTGTCGGAGGTGGAGGGAACAAGGAGAAGAGGGAGACCAAATTGGAGGTGGAAAGATGGAGTGAAAAAGATTTTGTGTGATCGGGGCCTGAACATGCAGGAGGGTGTAAGGAGGGCAAGGAATAGAGTGAATTGGAGCGATGTGGTATACCGGGGTTGACGTGCTGTCAGTGGATTGAAGCAAGGCATGTGAAGCGTCTGGGGTAAACCATGGAAAGCTGTGTAGGTATGTATATTTGCGTGTGTGGACGTATGTATATACATGTGTATGGGGCGGGGTTGGGCCATTTCTTTTCGTCTGTTTCCTTGCGCTACCTCGCAAACGCGGGAGACAGCGACAAAGTATAATAAAAAAAATATAAAAATAAAAAATTCTTGAAAGCAAACACCTGATCCACACATCCTCTACCACTTCTGAAAGCACACTGCTCTTCCCCAATCTGATGCTCTGTACATGCCTTTACCCTCTCAGTCAATACCCTTCCATATAATTTCCCAGGAATACTCAACAGACTTAAACCTCTGTAATTTGAACACTCACCTTTTTCCCCTTTGCCTTCATACAATGGCACTATGCATATATTCTGCCAATCCTCAGGCACTCTACCATGATTCATTCATACACTGAATATCCTTATCAACCCATCAACAACACAGTCACTCCCCTGTAAGCTCATATCCCAAGGAATCGTAATGACAACTTCCTCATTCTCTTCCTCATTCTCATAATCTGACACGGACGCAAACACGAACTTTGGGCTCACTATCAGGTGGACTTAGCATGCACGATTTTCCGATAAGCGTCGCTGGTCAGAGCAATCATTTTTCTATGATCATGAAGCATGGCCTGCAAGAAATAGAAAAAAGATAGAATACCACGACGTCTCGTAAGAATATGACAGCAGCTGAAGTGACGAAACCATGAGAGAAGCAGCCATGGCTCCATGTCTAGACGAAGTATTAATGAGATCAAGATAAAAATGGCTGAGACATATTCCATGAGCAAAACCTTTTAGAATGACAAGACGGAAAGCTGACAGGACGTGTGGAACTCCGGAGAGGAGGCAGTCCCCGGCCACCGTGGTTGAGGACAATGAAAGGGAAGATGGACTTAACTGGAAGTGGTTAATAGAAGAAGCACACATCGGACTGCAGTGGCGACAACTCATGGAAGTGCTCTGCGTTGCAAGGTGATCGAAGTGGTAATCAGGTCACCAAATATACGCCGTCACAGAACCCTCCTATGGACGAAAATCCGTAAACACTTCAGACTGAAATGAACACCAAACCTTCCGTGTCCGGCTGGAGGCCATCCACCCTCGCTATCCAGAGCTGAGAATCGTTCTGCCAAACTCCGGCTTAAACGCATTCACGCATGAAGGGTCGCGTGACCAAGGCCATAGCCTTTCTGCTGGCCTAGGTCTCTGTGGCTTGAGTGCTGAGCCTTGTCTTGGTCAGCCAGTCAGCAAGAGAGGAGGGCCGCAGAGGGAGAGCGAGAGGACGACGATCCGATGTGCATTTCTGACAAAACCTTAAAGAAATGATCGAGAACAGTTCTCCAATCTGGTGACTGTGTCCTCATGACCGACGTCCCGGCGGTATCGTGGGAGGCATTACCCTACGACATCACATAAGCCTGAGAACGGTAGAGTCACTAATGTAGTGCAGGCAGGAGTTCCTCGTCTGTGATGAGAGGGTTCAGGCGTATTGTGGAAAGTTAGAAAGAAATGTGAACTGTCGCCGTTAGTTAACCAGGTTTGCTTTATATGCTGTTGAACTATGCAGTGACTGACATCAGATGTTTGTAAAGCTTGTCCAGAGGAGGGGCACTCGTCTGTCCCGACAGGTGAGGGAGACTCATCTCTCCCAACAGGAGATGGTCACTCAAAGAGGCAACACAACGCTACATGCACCATAAGATGCTTACACATGACTCTCAAACTGCTTTCGTATGAAGAAAAACCAATGTTTTTACTTGAAGTCCAAGTTGTTCTGACTTGAGAGACAAGACATTTATTTAACATTAGAGTAAAAATGCTTTCAAATAAAGGAAAAAACACTTTCGCATGAAGGCATAATGACATCACTGAACAAAGCAAGTGATGGAGAAAATAGACTTGATTAAGATCAAGTGTTTTAGATTGCTACTGCAACTAGTGCGTCTATCTACATTTGGAAATAGCATCTTACTTGCACGATAGGCATAAAAGACGGTATAATGCTACATCAGAAATGCAAGGTGCGATATGCACATATAGAGAGAACACCTTAAACATCTGGAGCCCAAGACTCTGCAACAACTTACCATCTACCATCAGACACAGCATAAGATGCACGCACGGTAGAGAAGTTCAAGAGTGAATTGGACATTCACCTACAATGTTTACCAGTCCAGCCAGGCTGTGGGGACCAAGTGGGGCCTAAGATCTGCGGCTTTTAACAGCTTAGTCGGGCAACAACCTAATCTAGCAGTCTGAGCTCAGCCCGGGCCACGGAAGGTGACCTCCGAAAACTCCGTGAGGTATCCATGAGACATCACGAGATACCAAAGAGATATCTCTGCCTTTGCCATATCATAAGACTAAACCAGCCACAACTCGCCAACCTAACTTTGAGAGATTGCAACCAGACACCAGGTAATGACGAATACGATAAGAAAAAAGAGAAGAAATATGTTTATCATACTGCTCAAGTGTGAGTGTGCCAGACCAACAGCAGTGTGAGTGTCTCAAACACCAGCAGTGTAACTGTGTCAGCCCACCAGCAGTATGACTGTGTCAGCCCACCAGCAGTATGACTGTGTCAGCCCACCTAGAGTGTGACTATGTCAGCCCACCAGCCGTGTGACTCTGTCAGCCCACCAGCTGTGTGAGTGTATCAGCCCACCAGCTGTGTGAGTGTGTCAGCCCACCAGCTGTGTGAGTGTATCAGCCCACCAGCTGTGTGAGTGTATCAGCCCACCAGCTGTGTGAATGTATCAGCCCACCAGCTGTGTGAGTGTATCAGCCCACCAGCTGTGTGAGTGTATCAGCCCACCAGCTGTGTGAGTGTATCAGCCCACCAACTGTGTGAGTGTATCAGCCCACCAGCTGTGTGAGTGTATCAGCCCACCAGCTGTGTGAGTGTATCAGCCCACCAGCTGTGTGAGTGTGTCCGCCCACCAGCTGTGAGAGTGTTGCTATGGACGAGACTCATTAACACAAATGATGACGGATTATCTTCACAAATGTCATGGTGGATTTCACTGGACCCACAGAGCCAGCCGGCTCACCATGTCATGCCCTATTCAAACTGACCCATATATCTTATTGATAAAGAAAACAATTAGAGAGAGAGAGAGAGAGAGAGAGAGAGAGAGAGAGAGAGAGAGAGAGAGAGAGAGAGAGAGAGAGAGAGAGAGAGAGAGAGAGAGAGAGAGAGAGAGAGAGAGAGAGAGAGAGAGAGAGAGAGAGAGAGAGAGAGAGAGAGAGAGAGAGAGAGAGAGATGCGTGATTTACTTGTCAAATGTCTACGTGTGAGATGAACAGATTGTATGTTTGTGGGCTTTAGGCCGACCGTCAGCCAACGAGGAATACCTGTGGTGTACGAAACACATCAGTAGTGCAATGGACAAATAAACGTCAGCGGTGCACAAAACAATCAGTAGTGCACGAAGAACACCAGTAGCAGTGCATGAAGAACATCAGCAGTGCACGAGGAACATTAGTAGTGCACGAGTAACGTTAGTAGTGCACAAGGAACATCACTATTACACGAGGAACATCTGTAATGCACGAGAAACATCTTCAGTGCACAAGGAACATTATTAGTGCACGAAGAACATCAGCAGGACATGAAGAAAGTCAGTAATGCATGAAGAACATCAGCAGGACATGAAGAAAGTCAGTAATGCATGAAGAACATCAGCAGTGTAGAAGGAATATCTTTAATGCACAAGGAACATCGTTAGCACACGAAGAACATTAGTAGTGCATCAAAAACATCAGTAGTGCATGAGCATGAGCATGAGCATGGAGAACGTCAACAGTCCACGTGGGACATCAGTGTTGTATGAGGAACACCAGAAGTGCACAAGAAACATCAGCAGTGTACGAGGAACATCAGTAGTGCACGAGGAACATCAGTATCGCACAAGGAACATCAATAGTACACGAGGAACATCAGTAATGCACGAGGAACACCAGCAATGCACGAGGAACATTATTAGTGCACAAGGAACGCCAGTAGTGCACGAGGAACATCAGTAGTGCACAAGGAACGCCAGTAGTGCACGAGGAACATCAGTAGTGCACAAGGAACATCATTAGTGCACGAGGAACGTCAGTAATGCACGAAGAACATCATCAGTGCACAAGGAACATTAGTAGTGCACGAAGAGCATTAGTAGTGAACGAAGAACATTATTAGTGCACGAAAAACATTAGTAATGCACGAGGAACGAGAGTTATGTGAACAACAGGAAAAAATTAAACGCACACACAATTCTTTCACAATGTACAAAAACGGTCAAGCAGTACACGCTGTATGAGAGAGAGAGAGAGAGAGAGAGAGAGAGAGAGAGAGAGAGAGAGAGAGAGAGAGAGAGAGAGAGAGAGAGAGAGAGAGAGAGAGAGAGAGAGAGAGAGAGAGAGAGAGAGAGAGAGAGAGAGAGAGAGCAAGCAGAGTCCGAATCCGCGTTGAGTGAACCATTGAACACCCAACGGACTGATGAAACAACACGTTTCTTCATAGAGAGCTAAGTCTCCAGAGGCAAACTTATTGATAGGTTTTGTTCCCTCCGACTTCTGAAACCCTACTGATAATATGATTGTTCCCTTCTCTAGTTAAACAATAACATTTACCAGCAGAGACATTCTACGGTCTTTGAAAAAAATATTTGACACCAATGTTATCTCGGACAATCCTACGGCTGCCGACATTGTCCCTCTACAAGAGAGAAGAGAGGAAAGTGATGGTAAGAAATGCCACTTGCACAAACATTGCGAGTCATAAAGGATTTGGACAGTATTTCGGTAAAATATGGTCTGATGTAGAGAACCTGCACGACCCCAGGCCAGCTGGACGATATGCTCCACCACTACATGAAGCTCCAAAAGGCCATCGAAGGAAAGGGAAATAAAAGAGAAGGGCATTTACACCGATTTTCCGAAGACTTTTACGTTACTACTGCGTGTATGTAGTGAGAGCATATGAAATACAAGGGCGTTATCTGACCATGAGACGCTGAATGTGTCATTGCCAAACACATACTAAGGGAGAGAAGTCATCCATCCATTATTTCGTTGCCTATAATGTCAAACGTTGTG
Source organism: Panulirus ornatus (assembly GCF_036320965.1). NCBI lineage: Eukaryota > Metazoa > Arthropoda > Malacostraca > Decapoda > Palinuridae > Panulirus > Panulirus ornatus. The sequence continues at coordinate 47,946,572 of NC_092242.1, read as the reverse complement.
TGCACCATGAGGGAATATGTTCCCTTACTGTTTTACGTATTTGTAGCTGACGTCCACACACAGTTACGTTCCATTTTCGCCCTCTCAGATAACGATCTCTATTTCCACACATTCCTTAATGCTACAAGCACGTCGCCCTTCATCTGCCCTCTGTCTCACCTCCGCTTCCATAGCTCCATTCGTTGCCATGTCCACTCCCAGGTATCTAAAACACTTCTCTTCCTCTAAATTATCTCCACTGAAACTCACACCCCAACTAACGTGTTCCTCTGCCCTGTGGGATCTAATAACCTTACTTCTATCCAACTTTACTCTCAACTTTTTCCCTTCACACACTCTCCCAGACTCAGACACCAACTTCTGCAGTTTCTCACTCGAATCTGATGTGTCATCAACAAAGAACAACCGAATCACTTACCAGGTCGCCCCATCCCAACAAACTGCATACTCGCCACTCTTTCTAAGATCTACGCATTTACCTCCCTCACCACCTCATACGTAAAGAAATTTACAGTCATGGTGACGTCACACACCCCTGCAGTAGACCAGTCTTCACGTAGAATCGCCTACCCCTTTCTCTACCCACTTACACACATGCCTTACATTCTTGATGTATTCCCATTGTGTTTGGTAGCTTTCCTCCCACACCATACATACGCTTTCTCCAGATCCATAAATGCCATATAGAAATCCCGTTACTTCTCTAAGTATTTCCGATACATATTCTTTAAAGCAAACACTTGATCAACACATCCTCTACCACTCCTAAAACCACATTGTTTTTCCCCGATCTGATGCTCTGTATAATGTCTTCACCCTATGAATCACTAATCTCCCATTCAACTTACCAAGTATACTCAACAAGCGTATTCCTCTGTAGTTGGAACATTCACCTTTGTCCCACTTGGCTCTATATATACTCTCCGCTAAAATTTAGGCACTTCATTATAACCCATGAATACAGTAAATGAAGATCCTAAATAACCAATTAACAACAACATTCACCCGCTTTGTTTAAAAATTCAATTGAAGTGCCACCCAACTTGCCACATTTAATCTTACGCAAGGATTTCAGCACCTTTTCATTTTTCATCAAACCACTTTCCATGACTCTTGTCAGTTCCTGGCACTAGCTGGCTAGGGATACGGCTATATATATATATATATATATATATATATATATATATATATATATATATATATATATATATATATATATATATATATATATATATATATTTTTTTTTTTTTTTTTTTTTTTTTTATACTTTGTCGCTGTCTCCCGCGTTTGCGAGGTAGCGCAAGGAAACAGACGAAAGAAATGGCCCAACCCCCCCCATACACATGTACATACACACGTCCACACACACAAATATACATACCTACACAGCTTTCCATGGTTTACCCCGGACGCTTCACATGCCTTGATTCAATCCACTGACAGCACGTCAACCCCTGTATACCACATCGCTCCAATTCACTCTATTCCTTGCCCTCCTTTCACCCTCCTGCATGTTCAGGCCCCGATCACACAAAATCTTTTTCACTCCATCTTTCCACCTCCAATTTGGTCTCCCTCTTCTCCTCGTTCCCTCCACCTCCGACACATATATCCTCTTGGTCAATCTTTCCTCACTCATTCTCTCCATGTGCCCAAACCATTTTAAAACACCCTCTTCTGCTCTCTCAACCACGCTCTTTTTATTTCCACACATCTCTCTTACCCTTACGTTACTTACTCGATCAAACCACCTCACACCACACATTGTCCTCAAACATCTCATTTCCAGCACATCCATCCTCCTGCGCACAACTCTATCCATAGCCCACGCCTCGCAACCATACAACATTGTTGGAACTACTATTCCTTCAAACATACCCATTTTTGCTTTCCGGGATAATGTTCTCGACTTCCACACATTTTTCAAGGCTCCCAAAATTTTCGCCCCCTCCCCCACCCTATGATCCACTTCCGCTTCCATGGTTCCATCCGCTGACAGATCCACTCCCAGATATCTAAAACACTTCACTTCCTCCAGTTTTTCACCATTCAAACTCACCTCCCAATTGACTTGACCCTCAACCCTACTGTACCTAATAACCTTGCTCTTATTCACATTTACTCTTAACTTTCTTCTTCCACACACTTTACCAAACTCCGTCACCAGCTTCTGCAGTTTCTCACATGAATCCGCCACCAGCGTTGTATCATCAGCGAACAACAACTGACTCACTTCCCAAGCTCTCTCATCCCCAACAGACTTCATACTTGCCCCTCTTTCCAAGACTCTTGCATTTACCTCCCTAACAACCCCATCCATAAACAAATTAAACAACCATGGAGACATCACACACCCCTGCCGCAAACCTACATTCACTGAGAACCAATCACTTTCCTCTCTTCCTACACATACACATGCCTTACATCCTCGATAAAAACTTTTCACTGCTTCTAACAACTTGCCTCCCACACCATATATTCTTAATACCTTCCACAGAGCATCTCTATCAACTCTATCATATGCCTTCTCCAGATCCATAAATGCTACATACAAATCCATTTGCTTTTCTAAGTATTTCTCACATACATTCTTCAAAGCAAACACCTGATCCACACATCCTCTACCACTTCTGAAACCACACTGCTCTTCCCCAATCTGATGCTCTGTACATGCCTTCACCCTCTCAATCAATACCCTCCCATATAATTTACCAGGAATACTCAACAAACTTATACCTCTGTAATTTGAGCACTCACTCTTATCCCCTTTGCCTTTGTACAATGGCACTATGCACGCATTCCGCCAATCCTCAGGCACCTCACCATGAGTCATACATACATTAAATAACCTTACCAACCAGTCAACCATACAGTCACCCCCTTTTTTAATAAATTCCACTGCAATACCATCCAAACCTGCTGCCTTGCCGGCTTTCATCTTCCGCAAAGCTTTTACTACCTCTTCTCTGTTTACCAAATCATTTTCCCTAACCCTCTCACTTTGCACACCACCTCGACCCAAACACCCTATATCTGCCACTCTGTCATCAGACACATTCAACAAACCTTCAAAATACTCATTCCATCTCCTTCTCACATCACCACTACTTGTTATCACCTCCCCATTTACGCCCTTCACTGAAGTTCCCATTTGCTCCCTTGGATTACGTGTTAATTGACAGGCGTGCGAAAGAGAGACTTTTGGATGTCAATGTGCTGAGAGGTGCAACTGGAGGGATGTCTGATCATTATCTTGTGGAGGCTAAGGTGAAGATTAGTATGGGTTTTCAGAAAAGAAGAGTGAATGTTGGGGTGAAGAAGGTGGTGAGAGTAAGTGAGCTTGGGAAGGAGACCTGTGTGAAGAAGTATCAGGAGAGACTGTGTACAGAATGGAAAAAGGTGAGAACAATGGAAGTAAGGGGAGTGGGGGAGGAATGGGATGTATTTAGGGAATCAGTGATGGATTGCGCAAAAGATGCTTGTGGCATGAGAAGAGTGGGAGGTGGGCTGTTTAGAAAGGGTAGTGAGTGGTGGGATGAAGAAGTAAGAGTATTAGTGAAAGAGAAGAGAGAGGCATTTGGACGATTTTTGCAGGGAAAAAATGCAATTGAGTGGGAGAAGTATAAAAGAAAGAGACAGGAGGTCAAGAGAAAGGTGCAAGAGGTGAAAAAAAGGGCAAATGAGAGTTGGGGTGAGAGACTATCAGTAAATTTTAGGGAGAATAAAAAGATGTTCTGGAAGGAGGTAAATAGGGTGCGTAAGACAAGGGATATATATATATATATATATATATATATATATATATATATATATATATATGTATATATATATATATATATACTTTTATATCTATTTTATTTTGCTTTGTCGCTGTCTCCCGCGTTTGCGAGGTAGCGCAAGGAAACAGACGAAAGAAATGGCCCAACCCACCCCCATACACAAATGCCATACACACACGTCTACACGTCAACCCCGGTATACCACACCGATCCAATTCACTCTATTCCTTGCCCTCCTTTCACCCTCCTGCATGTTCAGGCCCCGATCACACAAAATCTTTTTCACTCCATCTTTCCACCTCCAATTTGGTCTCCCTCTTCTCCTCGTTCCCTCCACCTCCGACACATATATCCTCTTGGTCAATCTTTCCTCACTCATTCTCTCCATGTGCCCAAACCATTTCAAAACACCCTCTTCTGCTCTCTCAACCAAGCTCTTTTTATTTCCACACATCTCTCTTACCCTTACATTACTTACTCAATCAAACCATCTCACACCACACATTGTCCTCAAACATCTCATTTCCAGCACATCCACCCTCCTGCGCACAACTCTATCCATAGCCCACGCCTCGCAACCATACAACATTGTTGGAACCACTATTCCATCAAACATACCCATTTTTGCTTTCCGAGATAATGTTCCCGACTTCCAGACATTCTTCAAGGCTCCCAGGATTTTCGCCCCCTCCCCCACCCTATGATTCACTTCCGCTTCCATGGTTCCATCCGCTGCCAGATCAACTCCCAGATATCTAAAACACTTTACTTCCTCCAGTTTTTCTCCATTCAAACATACCTCCCAATTGACTTGACCCTCAACCCTACTGTACCTAATAACCTTGCTCTTATTCACATTTACTCTTAACTTTCTTCTTTCACACACTTTACCAAACTCAGTCACCAGCTTCTGCAGTTTCTCACATGAATCAGCCACCAGCGCTGTATCATCAGCGAACAACAACTGACTCACTTCCCAAGCTCTCTCATCCACAACAGACTTCATACTTGCCCCTCTTTCCAGAACTCTTGCATTCACCTCCCTAACAACCCCATCCATAAACAAATTAAACAACCATGGAGACATCACACACCCCTGCCGCAAACCTACACTCACTGAGAACCAATCACTTTCCTCTCTTCCTACACGTACACATGCCTTACATCCTCGATAAAAACTTTTCACTGCGTCTAACAACTTGCCTCCCACACCATATATTCTTAATACCTTCCACAGAGCATCTCTATCAACTCTATCATATGCCTTCTCCAGAGCCATAAATGCTACATACAAATCCATTTGCTTTTCTAAGTATTTCTCACATACATTCTTCAAAGCAAACACCTGATCCACACATCCTCTCCCATTTCTGAAACCATATATATATACATATATATATATATATATATATATATATATATATATATATATATATATATATATATATATATATATATACATATATATATATATATATATATATATATATATATATATATATATATATATATATATATATGTATATATATATATATATATATATATATATATATATATATATATATATATATATATATATATATTATCCCTGGGGATAGGGGAGAAAGAATTCTTCCCACGTATTCCCTGCGTGTCGTAGAAGGCGACTAAAAGGGGAGGGAGCGGGGGGCTGGAAATCCTCCCCTCTCATTATTTTTTTTTAATTTTCCAAAAGAAGGAACAGAGAAGGGGGCCAGGTGAGGATATTCCCTCAAAGGCCCAGTTCTCTGTTCTTAACGCTACCTCGCTAACGCGGGAAATGGCGAATAGTTTGAAAATATATATATATATATATATATATATATATATATATATATATATATATATATATATATATATATATATATAAATATATATATATATATATATGGGAGGGTATTGATTGAGAGGGTGAAGGCATGTACAGAGCATCAGATTGGGGAAGAGCAGTGTGGTTTCAGAAGTGGTAGAGGATGTGTGGATCAGGTGTTTGCTTTGAAGAATGTATGTGAGAAATACTTAGAAAAGCAAATGGATTTGTATGTAGCAATTATGGATCTGGAGAAGGCATATGATAGAGTTGATAGAGATGCTCTGTGGAAGGTATTTAGAATATATGGTGTGGGAGGAAAGTTGTTAGAAGCAGTGAAAAGTTTTTATCGAGGATGTAAGGCATGTGTACGTGTAGGAAGAGAGGAAAGTGATTGGTTCTCAGTGAATGTAGGTTTGCGGCAGGGGTGTGTGATGTCTCCATGGTTGTTTAATTTGTTTATGGATGGGGTTGTTGGGGAGGTAAATGCAAGAGTTTTGGAAAGAGGGGCAAGTATGAAGTCTGTTGGGGATGAGAGAGCTTGGGAAGTGAGTCAGTTGTTGTTCGCTGATGATACAGCGCTGGTGGCTGATTCATGTGAGAAACTGCAGAAGCTGGTGACTGAGTTTGGTAAAGTGTGTGGAAGAAGAAAGTTAAGAGTAAATGTGAATAAGAGCAAGGTTATTAGGTACAGTAGGGTTGAGGGTCAAGTCAATTGGGAGGTGAGTTTGAATGGAGAAAAACTGGAGGAAGTGAAGTGTTTTAGATATCTGGGAGTGGATCTGGCAGCGGATGGAGCCATGGAAGCGGAAGTGGATCATAGGGTGGGGGAGGGGGCGAAAATTCTGGGGGCCTTGAAGAATGTGTGGAAGTCGAGAACATTATCTCGGAAAGCAAAAATGGGTATGTTTGAAGGAATAGTGGTTCCAACAATGTTGTATGGTTGCGAGGCGTGGGCTATGGATAGAGTTGTGCGCAGGAGGATGGATGTGCTGGAAATGAGATGTTTGAGGACAATGTGTGGTGTGAGGTGGTTTGATCGAGTGAGTAACGTAAGGGTAAGAGAGATGTGTGGAAATAAAAAGAGCGTGGTTGAGAGAGCAGAAGAGGGTGTTTTGAAGTGGTTTGGGCACATGGAGAGAATGAGTGAGGAAAGATTGACCAAGAGGATATATGTGTCGGAGGTGGAGGGAACGAGGAGAAGAGGGAGACCAAATTGGAGGTGGAAAGATGGAGTGAAAAAGATTTTGTGTGATCGGGGCCTGAACATGCAGGAGGGTGAAAGGAGGGCAAGGAATAGAGTGAATTGGAGCGATGTGGTATACCGGGGTTGACGTGCTGTCAGTGGATTGTATCAAGGCATGAGAAGCGTCTGGGGTAAACCATGGAAAGCTGTGTAGGTATGTATATTTGCGTGTGTGGACGTATGTATATACATGTGTATGGGGGGGGGGGGGCATTTCTTTCGTCTGTTTCCTTGCGCTACCTCGCAAACGCGGGAGACAGCGACAAAGTATAAAAAAAAAAAAAAAAAAAAAAATATATATATATATATATATATATATATATATATATATATATATATATATATATATATATATATATATATATATATATATATATATATATATATATATATACATATATATATATATATATATACATATATATATATATATATATATATATATATATATATATATATATATATATATATATATATATATATATATATATATATATATATATATACAGTCGACCCCGGTATACCATATCGTTCCATTTCACTACATTCCTTGCACGCCTTTCACCCTCCTGTATGATCAAAATCTTTTTCACTCCATCCTTCCAATTCCAATTTGGTCTCCCACTTCTCCTCGTTCCCTCCACCTCTGACACATATATCCCTGGGGATCGGGGAGAAAGAATACTTCCCACGCATTCCCCGCGCGTCGTAGAAGGCGATTAAGGGTGACGGGAGCAGGGGGGCTAGAAGCACTCCCCTCATTGTATCTTAACTTTCTAAAAGGGAAAACACAATATATATATATATATATATACGAACAAACTGTATAGGAACGCTCACTTTCATAGAACATACAAACCTCCAACAGCCAGGATCGAACCCAGGACCCCTGTGCAACAGGCGGGAATGCTACCGCTAGGCTATGGGCCTGACTAATAGGAAATAACTATTCGAATACTATGTACTCGAGTACCCTTCGTCTCACGTTGGTGAGCAACGGGGTCTACACTAGTCATTTCCCAACAGGCGCACATAGCCAGCAGATAGCATTTTACCGAACCTAACTGTACAACGAGGAAGTATATGAATACGAACAAAGTGCATAGGAACGCGCTATCTAGCGACTTACCTCCCACACTTTATGTTCTTAATACATTCTGAGAAGAATCTCTATCGACCCTATCATATGCCCTCTCCAGATCCATAAATGCTCCATGCAAATCCATATGTTTCTCTGAGTATTTCTCAAATACATTCTTCAAAGCAAACACCTGATCCACAAATTCTCTCTCACTTCTGAAACCACACTGCTCTTTCCCCAGTCTGATGCTCTGTACACTCCTTTACCTTCTTAATCTATACCTTCCCAATAATATCCCAGGAATACTCAACAGACTTATGCCTCTGTAATTTGAACATTCACCATTATCCCCTTTGCTTTTGTACAATCCTCAGGGACTTCAACATGAACAATACATACATTGAATATTCTTAACATTCAATCAACAACACAATCACCCCCTTTTTTAATAGATTCCACTGCAATACCATCAAAACCCGCCGCCTTTCAGGCTTTCATCTTCCACAAAGCTTTCACTACCTTTTCTCTGTTTACCAAACCATTCTCCCTGACACTTTCACTTCGCGCACCACCTCGACCAAAACACCCTATATCTGCTACTCTCTCATCAAACATTTTCAGCAAACCTTCAAAATACCCACTCCATCTCCTTACTTCATTACTTCTTATTACCTTCGCATTAGCCCCCTTCACCAATGTTCCCATTTGTTCTCTTGTCTTACGCACGTTACTAAACTCCTTTCAAAACATCGTTTTATTCTTCCTAAAATTTAATGATACTCTCTCACCCCATCTCTCATTTGCCCTTTTTTCATCTCTTGCACCTTTCTCTTGAAGTCCTGCCGCTTTCTGTTATACATCTCCTAGTCATTTGCACTGCTTCCCTGCAAAAATCATCCAAACATCCCTCCAGCTGGCCCTCTCAGCATATTAACATCCAAAAGTCTCTGTTTCTCACGCCTATCAATTGATACTTAAGCCAATAACGCTCTCTGGCCATATCTCCTATTTACATACGTATACTTATGTGTATCTCTCTTTTTAAACCAGGTATTCCCAATCACCAGTCCTTTTTCGGCACAGAAATGTACAAGCTCTTCACCATTTCTGTTTACAGTAATGAACACCCCACGTACACCATTTATACCCTCAACTGCCACATTACTCACCTTTACATTCAAATCACCGATCTCTATAACCCAGTCTCGTGCATCAAAGCTGCTAACACACTCATTCAGCTGCTCCCAAAACACTTCCCTCTCAAGATCTTTCTTCTCACGCCAAGGTGCATATGCACCAATAATCACCCATCTCTCTCCATCCACTTTCAGTTTTACCCATATCAATCTAGAGTTTACGCTCTTACACTCTATCACATACTCCCACCACTCCTGTTTCAGGAGTAGTGCTACGCCTTCCTTTGCTCTTGTCCTCTCACCAACACCTGACTTTACTCCCAAGGCATTCCCAAACTACTCTTCCCCTTTACCCTTGAGCTTCGTTTCACTCAGAGCCAAAATATCCAGGTTCCTTTCCTCAAACATACTACCTATCTCTCCTTTTTTCTCATATTGGTTACATCCACACACATTTAAGCACCTCGATCTAAGCCTTCGAGGAGGCTGAGCTCTCCCCGCATGATTCCTTCTTCTGTTTCCCTTTCAGAAAGTCAAACACAAGGAGTGGAGAGTTTCTAGCCCCCCGCTCCCGTCCCCTTTCGTCGCCTTCTACGACACGCGGGGAATACGTAGAAAGTATTCTTTCATCCCTATCTCTAGGGATAGGGGTTCTATATATATATATATATATATATATATATATATATATATATATATATATATATATATATATATATATATATATATATATATATATATATATATATATATGTATATATATATATATTTCTTTTTTTTGCTTTGTCGCTGTCTCCCGCGTTAGCGGGGTAGCGCAAGGAGACAGACGAAAGAATGGCTCAACCCACCCACATACACATGTATGTACATACACGTCCACACACGCAAATATACATACCAATATATCTCAACGTATACATAGATCTATACACACACAGACATATACATATATACACATGTACATAATTCATACTGTCTGCCTTTATTCATTCCCATCGCCAGCCCGCCACACATGAAATAACAACCCCCTCCCCCCGCATGTGCGCGAGGTACCGCACTCGGCAAACATGCGTGTTTACCAAATGGCGTCCAATATATATATATATATATATATATATATATATATATATATATATATAGTGGTAGAGGATGTGTGGATCAGGTGTTTGCTTTGAAGAATGTATGCGAGAAACACTTAGAAAAACAAATGGATTTGTATGTAGCATTTATGGATCTGGAGAAGGCATATGATAGAGTTGATAGAGATGCTCTGTGGAAGGTATTAAGAATATATGGTGTGGGAGGCAAGTTGTTAGAAGCAGTGAAAAGTTTTTATCGAGGATGTAAGGCATGTGTACGTGTAGGAAGAGAGGAAAGTGATTGGATCTCAGTGAATTTAGGTTTGCGGCAGGGGTGTGTGATGTCTCCATGGTTGTTTAATTTGTTTATGGATGGGGTTGTTAGGGAGGTGAATGGAAGAGTTTTGGAAAGAGGGGCAAGTATGCAGTCTGTTGTGGATGAGAGAGCTTGGGAAGTGAGTCAGTTGTTGTTCGCTGATGATACAGCGCTGGTGGCTGATTCATGTGAGAAACTGCAGAAGCTGGTGACTGAGTTTGGTAAAGTGTGTGAAAGAAGAAAGTTAAGAGTAAATGTGAATAAGAGCAAGGTTATTAGGTACAGTAGGATTGAGGGTCAAGTAAATTGGGGGGTAAGTTTGAATGGAGAAAAGCTGGAGGAAGTGAAGTGTTTTAGATATCTGGGAGTGGATCTGGCAGCGGATGGAACCATGGAAGCGGAAGTGAATCATAGGGTGGGGGAGGGGGCGAAAATTCTGGGAGCCTTGAAGAATGTGTGGAAGTCGAGAACATTATCTCGGAAAGCAAAAATGGGTATGTTTCAAGGAATAGTGGTTCCAACAATATTGTATGGTTGCGAGGCGTGGGCTATGGATAGAGTTGTGCGCAGGAGGGTGGATGTGCTGGAAATGAGATGTTTGAGGACAATATGTGGTGTGAGGTGGTTTGATCGAGTAAGTAATGTAAGGGTGAGAGAGATGTGTGGAAATAAAAAGAGTGTGGTTGAGAGAGCAGAAGAGGGTGTTTTGAAATGGTTTGGTCACATGGAGAGAATGAGTGGGGAAAGATTGACCAAGAGGATATATGTGTCAGAGGTGGAGGGAACGAGGAGAAGTGGGAGACCAAATTGGAGGTGGAAAGATGGAGTGAAAAAGATTTTGAGTGGTCGGGGCCTGAACATGCAGGAAGGTGAAAGGCGTCCAAGGAATACAGTGAATTGGAACGATGTGGTATACCGGGGTCGACGTGCTGTCAATGGATTGAACCAGGGCATGTGAAGCGTCTGGGGTAAACCATGCAAAGTGTGTGGGGCCTGGATGTGGAAAGGGAGCTGTGGTTTCGGTGCATTATTACATGACAGCTAGAGACTGAGTGTGAACGAATGGGGCCTTTGGTGTTTTTCCTAGCGCTACCTCGCACACATGAGTGGGGAGGGGGTTGTTATTCCATGTGTGGCGGGGTGGCGATGGGAACAAATAAAGGCAGACAGTATGAATTATGTACATGTGTATATATGTATATGTCTGTGTGTGTATATATATGTGTACATTGAGATGTATAGGTATGTATATTGTGCGTGTGTGGACATGTATGTATATACATGTGTATGTGGGCGGGTTGGGCCATTCTTTCGTCTGTTTCCTTGCGCTACCTCGCTAACGCGGGAAACAGCGACAAAGCAAAATAAAATAAAATAAATATATATATATATATATATATATATATATATATACATATATATATATATATATTATATATATATATATATATATATATATATATATATATATATATATATATATATATATATATATATTTTTTTTTCATACTATTCGCCATTTCCCGCGATAGCGAGGTAGCGTTAAGAACAGAGGACTGGGCCTTTGAGGGAATATCCTCACCTGGCCCTCTTCTCTGTTCCTTCTTTTGGAAAATAAAAAAAAAAAAAAAACCGAGAGGGGAGGATTTCCAGCCCCCTGCTCCCTTCCCTTTTAGTCGCCTTCTACGACACGCAGGGAATACGTGGGAAGTATTCTTTCTCCCTTATCCCCAGATATATATATATATATATATATATATATATATATATATATATATATATATATATATATATATATATATATATATATATATATATATATATATATATATATATATATATATATATAAACAATTATGAGACCACGGGGAAAATGAAACATGATAAGTTCCCAATTGCGCTTTCGTTTGATAATCACATCATCAGGGGAGACACAAAAGAGAAATATAGCAGTTAGTTGATAAACTTCGAGGAAATGAAGCTAGGACGCCATTTGGTAAACATGCGATTGTCCAAGACAGACAACGAGCGATCATAAACTTATCATTTTCCAAATTCTATCAACAATAAAGCTATCTAATTTGTATAGACCATCACTAATACTAAGATTGTAATTCTTTACGTATTTAATAATAGAAGATTCAATGATATCTCTCGTGGTAATAGAGTTAGAGATTATAACTGAGATGGCATTACTCCAGTCAATACAATGATCATAGTTTTTAACGTGATTAAACAAGGCATTTGATTCTTGTCCCGCTCTTATATCATATCTATGCTGCTTAAGTATAATAGAAAGATCTTTACCAGTCTGCCCAACATAAAACTTATCACAATTTCTACATGGCACTTTATAGATGCGTCCAGGAGAATTTTCTGGTGAATTCCTGATTAAGATATTCTTTATAGTATCATTGTTGCTGAAGGCAACATTTACATTAAAGGATTTAAGCAACATGGGAAGTAAAGTAAAATTATGATTAAAATGGAGAACTAAAAGATTATTGGTGTCAATGGGAGGTCTAGGCTCAACTCTATAAAATGATTGCTTTGCTAACTTAAGGGATTTATCAATGAAAGATCTAGGGTACTTTAACTTAGAGCCACTAGAACATATCCTCTCAAACCTATCATCAATAAAGTCTGGACTGCAAATACGTAATGCCCTAAGGAACATTGTTTGAAATGATAATTCAACTCTGTCATGTTGAGACGAGGCTAGGACGCCATTTGGCGTCCTAGCTTCGTCTCTTCGATGTATATCAACTGACTGTTATATTCCTCTCTTGTGTCTCCCCCCTGATGATGTGATTATTACACGAAAGTGCACTTGGGAACTTTTCGTGTTTCATTTTCCCCGTGGACTCACAGGAATATATATATATATATATATATATATATATATATATATATATATATATATATATATATATATATATATATATATATATAGTGTCAAATATGGTTAGAAAGTTGACATTTGGCCAATTCGTACCGCACGTCGGGAAACATCTCTCCAGACTATTACTACATGTCTGGAGTAACTGCTTCAAACATCAGAAACATTACAACATTGTTTTTATCGGCTTTTTGATCACCAACCTAAAACGTTTGTCAATAAAGCAGTTTTGCTTGACTGTCAATAGAGCATTTGTGCTTTTGGTTGTCAAGAGTGCAACTATGCTTGGCTGACAATAGAGCAGCTATACTTGGCTGTCGATAGAGCAGCTATAGATCGCTGGCTGTCAATAGAACAGCTATGCTCATGGTTGTCAATAGAGCAGCTATGCTTGGCTGTCAACCGAGCAGATTTGCCTAGCCGTAAATAGAGCAGCTAAGCTTGGCTGTCGATAGAGCAGCTATGCTTCGCGGTCAAGAGAGCAGCTATGGTGACTGTTAACAGAGCATCATTATAATTACTGTTGATGTGGAGGTTGCGGGATAAGGAGGGGGATATGGTGGCAGGTGCAGGCTGGGGGAGTGGTATGCACCTCACATCGACTATTCAGGGAGAGGAAGGGGTAGTTCACATCAACCGCTTGAGGAAAGGGAGAGGTAACTCACGTCGACCACATTGGACACGTGGGAAGAGGATGGAGTAACACTCACTGGCTACTCCCTCACTGAGCAGAGGGTTGGAGTAGTACACACTAACCCACCACTTGACCCCAGGGTAGAGGAAGGGGTGCATCACACTTAATAGTACTTCTCCGAAGGAGAGGTGGGAGTAGTTCATACTGATCTCTAACATTTACCGGAGGACAGGGATAGGTAAATCACTCGGGAGGGAGAGGGAGAGGATGAGGGTACAGGATCTTGGCCCCTGCACACCACAACAGACAAGTCATGACACTCCATGATGCTTCCTGGGTTACAGCCAGAGATTGCCATCTCGCTCAATGTCAGGGTAGCACTTGAACGTACGGTAATGGTATACACACCCAGCATACCCAGGACACTGACAATGTCTGGGTCGGTGGGAGGTTTAGCATGGACTTCATGGCATCTGGTCGTCGCCTGGCGTCAGTGATACTTGCACCGGACATACCGTAGCATATGGTTGCCTTTTAGCGTCATTGGTACGTGTACTATGCGTGTACGTGTACTATGCGTGTCGTGCCAGCCGATGGCTGCCTTACGTCAGTGATACGTGTACCATTCGTACTGTGACAGCTGATAGTTGCTTTGCGTGGCTCATGGCCAACTAGGACTCCAGCAGGACTTGCACCGAACAAGCTGACGCAACAGCTGCCCCACGAGTGTAAGACCCCTCCCGCTCAGTACAAATAGGTAGTGAGACCCTACACACTTTCCAGCTGCAGGGGTGTCTCAGCTTTACCTGGGATACGCTTGAAGTTGGCCAGCTGTGCAGCAGATGGCCCTCAGTGTGTGTGCAGATGGAACAGATGGGCAGCAAGCCCACAAGGTGAGGCTCAGACTATGCGCGGGGACGGCACGAGACAGCTGGACATAAAAGAGATTCATTCCTGAAGTCATTCGGTGTGATGTGTGACTGACGAGCGGAGACGGCCTGTGGGACTCGCAGGATGTGGTGCAGGAGGCAGAAAGATGTCAGGGTAGGAACCGCAGGATATGACGCAAAAGGCAGGGGGATATCAGGGTAAACACGGCAGGATACAGTGATAGGAGGCTGGAGGATGTCAAGGTCGGAGACGCAGGATGTGGTGGAGAAGGCAGGGGGACGTCAGGGTAGGTTGCTGAAGGGCATCGCCAAGGACTAGGGAGTTCCGAAGGAGGTGAGACTGAGGCACGCGAGGAAGACAGCCACAGGGTACTGATGGCGAGGAGCGGGGAAGGCCAGGGATGGGGAGAGGGTAGAGTGAGGAGAAACAACGGTGGCATGAGTGTGAAAACCATGGGGGAGAATGGGAGCCTCAGTGAATATGAGAGGCGTAAGGCCACAGGCTGCCCACACCAGTAATGGTAACTGAAGAAAAAAAGAATCACACTATATGCCAATAGAGAGGATACAGTTTGTCAAAATATAGGGACATCACAACTAAGACTCCTACGATGTTTGTCAAGTTCTCTTCCCTGGCTCAGATTGTCGTATTCTAACTCACGTTAAACTGGTTTGGTGACATTCACTTAATATACACACACTTTCTTCATGGTATGTACGACACACGACAACCTGTAACTTACATGACTTTATATTCAGCTCAATATTCCTGCGGTGAGCGATGAGCGGTAGCCCTGCTCATTGGCAAAAGGAAGTTCGAGAGATGGGGCAGCACAAGCGTCGAACTTTCCCCCCTACTGTATGGTAAAGGTTGCGTCTGAACGCACCAGGTATTGCTTTATCTGGAGGCACGATTATGAATGATCAACTACAGACTATACTATAGTACAGTAATGGTTACGGCAGAGATGAGTAGCCGTAGGGGACTTCCAGAAGCCGTTTAATATACAATAATTAAGAGATTTCTCGTCAGTAAACAGCGCTGTCCCTTAGCCTGAACAAACCTCGCTACTGCTAACGATAGGTGATACAAATCCTAGCCTTGATTATCGTAAGCTATCGAAAAAAAGCACGATGGAAGGACACAGAGTGACCAACTGAAGCTACGTAAACAGGTTTGTGCCAGACTCATCAGAGGTGAGCTACACATCGTATTAACAATAAATAAGAACTATAAATTGACAACAAGCCAATGAGGCCGCTGCAGCTGGTCCATCTAGCATCTGTACTCCACAGCAGTAATACTTAAAGATAAATTTACTCATCTTCAGTTACCCTATGATCAATTTCAGTAACAGAGTCTGGGTACATGATACAGCCTCACCAAAGTTGAATTTTCGCTCGCTGTGTAAGGTTTTGTAGGCGTAGCCTAGCCACACCTTCCTGTATACAATGAAAGGGAATATGGCCCTACAGTTATCTCCAACACCTGATGAAGGGGTTCAAATCTTACAGTTCGACATCATACGCTGACACATGTGGCCTTAACGACCCAGGTAACTGATGGGCCTAAAGCCCTACCATCCCACCAATAAACCAACCTACTTTTATAGTATGAGCCAGACGACCTCACCATCCCAGGATTCTGTGAGAAATCAGTGAAGGACGATTGTCTTCATCAAGAATTAAGATATCAGTTCACTGTAAATCAACATGGAAGAAAACTGGTTGGACAAAATTCCTGATGTATCATCACACTGAGGGAAAGCAGAGGATATAAGTAAAGACACATTTGGACATTTTTAAATCTGAAAATATTGACAAAAGAGGACGCTGGAGTAGCCATGAAAGACAGTGCAGCTGGAATCTCTATGATTTCTTGGATGGAAAAATTCAGGAAGATTATTGTAATAAAACGAAAACAACATAGACAACAGAAGGGTAGAGTCAAGAGTGTAAGCAAGTACTTGTAAGAATGCAAGTGGTTAAAGGCCATTGTAAAAGAACACAGCAGCAAAATCAGAAGGAGTAAGAACCATGACAATTTTGTGTGCAGGAAAGTAAGGTTCATCCGGGAGAGAGAGAGAGAGAGAGAGAGAGAGAGAGAGAGAGAGAGAGAGAGAGAGAGAGAGAGAGAGAGAGAGAGAGAGAGAGAGAGAGAGAGAGAGAGAGAGAGAGAGAGAGAGAGAGAGAGAGAGAGAGAGAGAGAGAGAGAGAGAGAGAGAGAGAGAGAGCAAGTAAATACCCCATTGCTCAGAGATCAGGAAGTACATAAAGAAAGCAGAGGGCAGGAATCAGATATTGATCACCAAGGCCTGAAGGGGATCAGGAGACATTAAATCAGAGGGACAGGGTGACTGAATAGAGCAATAGAGAGACCTATATACCCTGTTACAGGCAGAACAATTATGAAAATTGTGGACTGAAGTTACGGAGAATGTCGGGTATCCAGTACAATGATGGTAAATATATAATTCTTTTGTGTCCCAGGTGTCAAGGATCTGGATGAATCACAACTGTAGGGGTGAGGTGACAGGTGGTGCTGCACCACAACTTACGAGAGTTTACGTGAAACTGACACACGGAGGTCATCACTGATTTGTAGGTTGGACGAAGACTGGATTCCAGACAAAAAGATTGGATTGCGAAGAAAATGGATGACATAGAATAATGTTAGACGCTATGGACATGCTGAATTCTATTCTCGACGTAAAGAATTGGCAGATGACATTAAGATGTAAGAAGATGTTCTGTAAAGATGACATTCATTATGGAAAGGTCTTCGCCGAAAGGTACTAAATCAAGATAGGAGACCTGCTGATAATGAAACGTTTAACGGGGTTTCCATCAGGCCGACAGACCATCGTAGGAGCGTGAATAAAGTCAGAACACCAAGAACGAGACCATCAGAAGGGTCTAGAGAGCAACAGAGCCTTGCTTGGCTCAGGGAGGCTAGGTATTCATAACAATATGAGGCTCGAATTGAAGTTAGTGTATACGAAGGCAGATGACTGGAAGTGAATGGAAAAGTACTAGAGTTAAAATTTAGACCGAATCATGGAAAGTAACCCGATGTCATCAGCGTTGTGGAGACAAGACTCACACAAGAAGTAGTAAACTTAATTTGTCCGAGAGAGTACATCATTAACACGGAGGTTTAAAAGGAGGACTAATGGTCTTTATGAAGATTACTAATAAGGTCCAGGAAAGATTGATGGAAGACCCAGTCATACAGTGCATACTGAGAATAGCAACTGTGGGTAGACTTACGTAGTGGTACTGAAATTATGAATAATCCACTATAATAGTGCAGCAGATGAGTGAAAAGAATATTCAGTGAAAATAATGAAGGAACAATCAGGATGGCGCAGGAGGCAGGGTAACACGTACTCCTCAAATGTGATAAAGTTCTAACAACTGAGAATATTAGTTATGGAAGATTACATGAGAGACCTTAAGATCTTTATGGTAAGTGGCAATCATGGGGGCACAAGAAGACGTGCAGGGAAATGCTCGGTTTCAGCCGGTCACTGAGCAACGAGAGTCAGAGGGACTGGTCCACAATCAGCGCTGATCTTATCGTTACACTTAGTCATATAGACACTGAAGATATCAGATATGATACAACAGCTAAGTAGATATGATCTGCTTGAGTTTTTTCTACGCGGATAAAGAGAACCTGAAAAGCGGTTAGAATGAGAACCTGACTCATAGAGACGATATGAACGCGGTATCAACTCAGACTTGAAATGTTTCACTCAAAATATAAACTGGGGAAGGGAGCCCCACACTAAAGATATAGACCACAGTGAGTTATACAATGGAGTTAAAGTACTGGTACCTTTGGCTTTCAACAATGAGGGAAGGTTGGAAAAGAGAAAATCGTTCAGTACAAGATATTCTAGTAAGCAAAAGAGCTTTGGGATACGTTATGGAGGAGATTCATGAGACACATCAACCAATCAAATATGAGAGATATAAATGAATGTAAAATACTGTAAATACTGCCAGATAAGAAAGGACGGGAAGCAAGACTTAAAAATATCATTGTGACTCAGGCTAAAGCGAAGGCTAAAGCTAAGGGATTCAGAAGGGAGAGCTACAGAGGATGAAACAGTTAGTGAGAGACAAAAAGAGCGAATCAAAAGCGTATTCAGAGCGGAGGACACCAGAGCCCCTACACCAATGATATTTTTCTCTTTATGTTGAAGGCTTTGGCCTAGCCTTAACCGGAATACTGAAAGAATTGTGAGAGGGAAAAAGAAAGGACAAGGGGAAGTAAAGAAAAGACAAGGGAAAGTATTTCCGAATTTAGAAGGAAGTGAAAAAGCCTATCTTTTAAAACATGCGAGGTCATAGCTATTGGGAAAGACATGAGAAGGTAGAAAGTTCCTAAGTGTCGAAGTGTAGGGAAAGAAAAAGTCATCAAAACGGCCCACCCTTGAGTCGCCAGTGGCCACACAGTAATCATGTGGCGGAGCAGCTTGTCGTGTATTGCGTGGTCTAGCTAGTGGTGGGGGCACACAAGCAGCCGGTTCTCACGAGCAAAAACCAAAGTAATACCTGTAGAAGAAAGTGAACCAACACTGCGGCGTAGGGCAAGAGGGTGAAGTTACGAAAGTTAGCCTGGGATAGTTTATAGGTCGGATCGCTTTCGACTCAACTCTGTCAAGTAAAGATGCAGAGCTAAAACCACCCCAAATGTGAGAGCAGTACTCCATACAAGGATAAGTCAATCCTTTGTATAAACGAAGCAACTGCTCAGAAGAAAAAATGTTTCGACATCTAAATATGACACCCAGTTTCTTAGAGGTAGACTTAGCTATTAACGTATGTGGGGTTTCCAGGAAAGAGTGAATGTTACAGTACCACCAAGATATGTTCATTGAGTCAACAGTACCGTCAAAGGAAAGACGAGAGTTGTGAGCAATTTTCAATGGAGAAATGGGTAGAAACTGAGTCTTGGAGGCATCAAACTTAACAAGATTTTTTTCTACCCCACTAAGATATCCTGTTCCAAGTCTGATTCTATTGAGGAATCCGGTGTCACGACGAGATGTAGATCGAGTGAGAGAAGAAGGAGCAGAATAGAAGGATGTGGATGAATGCGCTGTTAAGTAGTCAGCATGTGAGTGCATTGGATTATTATCTGTGGAGAGCAAATCGTTGAAAAAAGGAGTAAACGTGTAGGGGACATGACTAAATCTTGAGGGACATCGCTGTTGACAGAGAAGAGAGAGAGAGAGAGAGAGAGAGAGAGAGAGAGAGAGAGAGAGAGAGAGAGAGAGAGAGAGAGAGAGAGAGAGAGAGAGAGAGAGAGAGAGAGAGAGAGAGAGAGAGAGAGAGAGAGAGAGAGAGAGAGAGAGAGAGAGAGAGAGAGAGAGAGAGAGAGAGAGAGAGAGAGAGAGAGAGACTGATCCATCAAAAACTACAGAGATGAATCGGTCGAAGAGGAAGCTAGATATGAAGGAGTAAATTGAGGGAGAGAAAACAATAGAGGGAAGCTTAGAGATGAGATCCGGATACCACATCCTGTCAAAAGCCTTAGATAATTCAAGGGCAACTACACATGTCTCCCCAAAATTTTTCAGGGATGATCAGATTATAGTAAGATAGGAAAGAATAACACCAGTGGATCTGGATCTCGCTTTACGGAAGCTATACCGGTAATCAAAGAGAAGACTGATTTTCGAGGTGCTTAAGGATATGGGAGTTAAGGAGGGATTCAAAGACTTTGGAAATGGTTGATAGTTAGAGGGATCAGAACGGTCACCCGTCTCAGAGATGGGATGTATCAATGCATGCTTCCAAGGAGAAGGAAAAGTTTTGGTTTTTAAACAGAAATGGAACAGACGAGCAAAAACAGGTGCAAGTTCAGAGGCACACTCTTTCAGCACACTGGGATGGATCCTATTAGGACCATAAGCCTTGCTTGTGTCCAGTGAGAGAAGCATTTTTCGGACAGCCTGAAAAGAGTTTACGGGAAGAAGCATAGGATTAGTGAGAGAAGCATCAGGGGACGAAGGAATGTTAGAGTCATCCAAGGTGGAGTGGAAGGAGAAATGGGAATCAAAGAGAGTTGCTTTGTCTATGGAAGAGACAGTTTTATAGAACCGTCAGAGCAAAAAATTTGAAGGAAAGTTAGAGCAACAGAAGTTGTCAGAGATGCTCTGAGCTAAAGACCAGAAAGACCTATCAATGGAGGTTATCGCACTTCCTTTGAATGAAGGAACGTTTTACCTCATGGATAACGTCCTTACAATGATTACGGACAGCGATAAAAGCTGAGTGGCAGCCAGAGGAAGGAGATTTTTTCCATGCCCGATATGCCTGATCCCTTACCTAAATGGCCTCAGCATAGGAACGGGTTTACCGTGGATTGGATGAAGAGGTCTTCTTGTAAGAAGTCCGGATAATTGCCTCCATTCCCATAAGAATAACCTCTGTCATGCGTTTGGCAGAGACAGAATCTTCATCACATAAGAGACGGTTATTTACCCAAGGAAAGTCAGAAAAGAAGTTAAGTTATTCCAGTCAGTTTTGTTGTGGTGCCAGTATTCACGCTTAGAAGCGGCTACTGGAGGAGGAGGTGCCGTTAAAATATATACATTTATGAGTGCGATCAGAACTAACTGAGGCGAGATTGTTTAGTTACAGTGGGATGGACTAAAGGTGAAAAACAGATCCAGAATAATAGGAGAGTAGTCACAGCGGTCAAAAATATGGATAGAGCGGGAGACAATTTGCTCTAAATCCTTAAGAATAGAGAACGCGAGGACTACAATCCCTCCACCATTCGTATGGGAGGAATTCAACCATTCCCTATGGTGAACGTTGAAATCCCCAATGTAGAGGATCTCAGCTTACGGTGAGAGGATGTCACAATCGTACGGCAGGAGTTCAGATAGTTAAAGAAGGATATAGAATTTGAAGAAGTAGAACAATAAACGAATCAAAGGAAAAGTGTGGTTGTTGAGAGACAGACCTTGAGCTACATAATATCAAAGTTTGGGGACTCAAGGTCCTTGAAGCTTGCAACAAGGAATGATGGGATAATGAAAGGGAAGTGGAGAGCATTGAAATTGTTTGAAAATATATAAGCAGACCACTGAGGGTTTCTATCCACATAAAGCAAATGGTCCAGTTTGAATCTCTCCATATGTACTAATAGTGAATTCAAAACGCTTCAAAGACCACTCAAAATACTGTTAAAGTAATCGCTGGAAGAACTGTTGTAATGAAGGAGCGGGAATGAGCCAAGATCAAGGCTATCTTTAAGGAAAGAGATCGGGAAATTTCCTTGAACTGCAGCTAGCTCACGCTGATTACAGAAGATGTAAAACGCTAGAAAATGATAATCAAAAAGGTAATTCATGATCATCTGCAAAGAAACGATTTCCCCAGCGAGAGAGAACATGGGCTCAGGGAAAGAAGGTTGTGCGTAGCAGATCTCATAAACTTCTATGGAAGAGTGAGCTCCGTCGTAGACAAGAGAGAAAGATGGGTGGATTGTGTGTTCCTAGACTGACAGAGAGCATTTGACACCGTACCTCACAGGAGGTTTGTAAAGCAAATGGTTATTTAGGCAAAAATAAGGGAGAGAATCTTTCCACTGGATGGAAAAGTAACTTAATGAAAGGAAATAGAGGACGTTTGTCGGAGGAGCCTTGTCGTAGTGGGTGGAGGTTATCAGCGGGGTGCCGCGAGGCTCGGACGTGATTTTGCTCTTTGTGATCCTTGTTAATAACTCACCAGAAGGACGAGACTCATAACTAAATATGTTTCCAGATGATGTTAAGATCATGCAACAGGTAAGGAATGACAATGATTACTTCAGCTTACAAAGGACTCAGAGAATGGGATACGAATAGTAAAGGCCTCAATATGAATATAATCTGGCAGGAAACAAACTACAGGAATCAGTGCGAGAGAGACTACGAGTTGAGACTGTACCTAGCCTTTCGCTAGGACACGACGTCTAAAGAACTGTCAACAAATATTTTTTTTCTCTCCTTTATGTTAATTGAGACGACACGGTCAAGTGAATGCCCTTACGTGGACCATCTAATTCACGACATATATATATATATATATATATATATATATATATATATATATATATATATATATATATATATATATATATATATATATATATATGTATATATATATATATATATATATATATTTTTTTTTTTTTTTTTTTTTCTTTGCTTTGTCGCTGTCTACCGCGTTTGCGAGGTAGCGCAAGGAAACAGACGAAAGAAATGGCCCAACCCACCCCCATACACATGTATATACATATGTCCACACACGCAAATATACATGCCTACACAGCTTTCCATGGTTTACCCCAGACGCTTCGCATGCCCTGATTCAATCCACTGACAGCACGTCAACCCCGGTATACCACATCGATCCAATTCACTCTATTCCTTGCCCTCCATTCACCCTCCTGCATGTTCAGGCCCCGATCACTCAAAATCTTTTTCACTCCATCTTTCCACCTCCAATTTGGTCTCCCACTTCTCCTCGTTCCCTCCACCTCCGACACATATATCCTCTTGGTCAATCTTTCCTCACTCATTCTCTCCATGTGCCCAAACCATTTCAAAACACCCTCTTCTGCTCTCTCAACCACGCTCTTTTTATTTCCACACATCTCTCTTACCCTTACGTTACTTACTCGATCAAACCACCTCACACCACACATTGTCCTCAAACATCTCATTTCCAGCACATCCACCCTCCTGCGCACAACTCTATCCATAGCACACGCCTCGCAACCATACAACATTGTTGGAACCACTATTCCTTGAAACATACCCATTTTTGCTTTCCGAGATAATGTTCTCGACTTCCACACATTCTCAAGGCTCCCAGGATTTTCGCCCCCTCCCCCACCCTATGATTCACTTCCGCTTCCATGGTTCCATCCGCTGCCAGATCCACTCCCAGATATCTAAAACACTTTACTTCCTCCAGTTTTTCTCCATTCAAGCTTACCTCCCAATTGACTTGACCCTCAACCCTACTGTACCTAATAACCTTGCTCTTATTCACATTTACTCTTAACTTTCTTCTTTCACACACTTTACCAAACTCAGTCACCAGCTTCTGCAGTTTCTCACATGAATCAGCCACCAGCGTTGTATCATCAGCGAACAACAACTGACTCACTTCACAAGCTCTCTCATCCACAACAGACTTCATACTTGCCCCTCTTTCCAAAACTCTTGCATTCACCTCCTTAACAACCCCATCCATAAACAAATTAAACAACCATGGAGACATCACACACCCCTGCCGCAAACCTATATTCACTGAGAACCAATCACTCTCCTCTCTTCCTACACGTACACATGCCTTACATCCTCGATAAAAACTTTTCACTGCTTCTAACAACTTGCCTCCCACACTATATATTCTTAATACCTTCCACAGAGCATCTCTATCAACTCTATCATATGCCTTCTCCAGATCCATAAATGCTACATACAAATCCATTTGCTTTTCTAAGTATTTCTCACATACATTCTTCAAAGCAAACACCTGATCCACACATCCTCTACCACTTCTGAAACCACACTGCTCTTCCCCAATCTGATGCTCTGTACATGCCTTCACCCTCTCAATCAATACCCTCCATATAATTTACCTAGGAATACTCAACAAACTTATACCTCTGTAATTTGAGCACTCACTCTTATCCCCTTTGCCTTTGTACAATGGCACTATGCAAGCATTCCGCCAATCCTCAGGCACCTCACCATGAGTCATACATACATTAAATAACCTTACCAACCAGTCAATAATACAGTCACCCCCTTTTTTAATAAATTCCACTGCAATACCATCCAAACCTGCTGCCTTGCCGGCTTTCATCTTCCGCAAAGCTTTTACTATCTCTTCTCTGTTTACCAAATCATTTTCCCTAACCCTCTCACTTTGCACACCACCTCGACCAAAACACCCTATATCTGCCACTCTATCATCAAACACATTCAACAAACCTTGAAAATACTCACTCCATCTCCTTCTCACATCACCACTACTTGTTATCACCTCCCCATTTGCGCCCTTCACTGAAGTTCCCATTTGCTCCCTTGTCTTACGCACTTTATTTACCTCCTTCCAGAACATCTTTTTAATCTCCCTAAAACTTAATGATACTCTCTCACCAGAACGCTCATTTGCCCTCTTTTTCACCTCTTGCACCTTTCTCTTGACCTCCTGTCTCTTTCTTTTATACACCTCCCACTCAATTGCATATATATATATATATATATATATATATATATATATATATATATATATATATATATATATATATATATATATATATATATATATATATATATATATAAATATATATATATATATATATATATATATATATATATATATATATATATATATATATATATATATATATATATATATATATATATATTTATATATATATATATATATATATATATATATATATATATATATATATATATATATATATATATATATATATATATAAAACAGTCAGTTGATATACAACGAAGAGATGTAGCTAGGACGCCATTTGGACTCATAGGAATATACTTGATCACGCGCAATCTTGTGATCCATTCCAACATATATATATATATATATATATATATATATATATATATATATATATATATATATATATATATATATATATATATATATATTATCATTATCTTTTTTATCATACTTCGTCGCTGTCTCCCGCGTTAGCGAGGTAGCGCAAGGAAACAGACGAAAGAATGGCCCAACCCGCCCACATACAGATGTATATATATACACGTCCACACACGCACATATACATACCTGTACATTTCAACGTGTACATATCAAATGGCGTCCTAGCTACGTCTCTTCGTTGTATATTATTTGACTGTTATATTTCTCTCTTGTGTCTCCCCTGATGATGTGATTATTACACGAAAGTGCACTTGCGAACTTATCGTGTTTCATTTACCCCGTGGACTCACAGGAATATACTTGATCACGCGCTAGCCTAAGCCTGGTATCCTGTCGACCAGCCTAGATGGAAGAATGAACAGGTGGGCTGACTGTGGACCGATTACCGAGACCAGTATTCAAACCTATGTGGGCTCGACTGCCTATGTGAATCTGTGCATATTGTTATGGAAAGATCAAACAAAGGATGTGAGACGTGAAACTCAAACATCTGAATTTTGGACAGTACGTTTGCAAAAGCACAAAGTACACATAGAGGAAATTCACAGATCAAGTTTTCCTAGCCAGTATGATGAGAGTGAGGAGGTTCTAACCAGACGCAAGTAAAGAGCAACCAGAGGCCATAATAAGAAACTTAGCTGGAACCATGTTACGAGAGGTATAATGTACAGTCATGGCGGGTAAATGTA
Source organism: Panulirus ornatus (assembly GCF_036320965.1). Classification (NCBI taxonomy): domain Eukaryota; kingdom Metazoa; phylum Arthropoda; class Malacostraca; order Decapoda; family Palinuridae; genus Panulirus; species Panulirus ornatus. The sequence goes on along the minus strand of NC_092242.1, from coordinate 47,920,271 downwards.
CAGGCATGGCGGGTAAATGTACAGGCATGGCGGGTAAATGGAACCAATCAAGTGACGAAACTGTGTCAATGTTGACAGCACACACTAGCTTAAAATGCAAGACAACAAAATTCCCAGATTATAGAACTTCCTCCTTATATTGTGAAAATAGGCAATTCCACACACACAAACACACACACACACACACACACACACACACACACACACACACGATGCTTAGATTACGCCTGTTTAGACCTACCATCTTCACACAGGAATGTCTACCTTCAGTGAATTTGATCGTGGAAGATATACACATTAGCTACCTTTACCAGCGAACAAGTGAACCAGTAAATCACTCAGTGACGATCTCTAGACAGGCTTCGGTCGGAGGTGCGGTCGCCTCTGTGTAAACAACATGACACTGACACATTCTCTGGCCCGGGACAGTCAAAGTTCCTCAAGGGTCAGCGGGGCGATCGCCTGCTGTAAACCACCAACTGGGACTAACCTCGACTGACCCACATGCGTCACCTCAATCACCTTGTACCAACCAGCGGTGTACAGACGGACACAAGAACTGTCCTATACCCACTACTGTGAATGTTATGAACAGCTCATGAACAAGTGAACAGCTAAACAAGCAATTAGCTTTGTTCTCCCATAGATATGTCTATGTCAACACTCCTGTATTACTGTAACGTAACTAATGTGAGTATATTTATCGCTCAATGTCCACCATTAAATACATAGTGTATGTCAACACCATATTACTGTATTTCAACAAGAACGTAACAATACATCACTTCATGTTCACCATTAAATAATTAATGTATGTCAACACAATACTAGTGCCATTCAGCCATTATGTAACCTTACACCACGTCATGGTTGACTGATCACCATCAACTGTATAATGCATAAACCAAACCAAAAAATTTTCTCTGGGAAACTTGCTGTACTATGTAGACAGACTTCACTCCTGTGGTTGTCTCCAGTCTCCAGCCCTACCTTGAGCATAAGATCTTTTGTCATTAATCAACTCATAACTATTATGACCACCCAATCATGTAGTTCCTCAACTGTATATTTTCAGCCGGAATTCAGTAACCTTTCTTGATCTATCTGTGATCTATCTACGCATATATCAAGGTGAGGAAATATTCTCCTTACAAAATCTTCCCGTCTCATGTAACCTTCTCATGCAATACATTATGTGTCATGCCGTCTACCGATAGTGATATTGCTGCTGACTCTCACCACTCACACTGCCTGGTCCCGTCTGTCATGCTGCCTGATCCTGACTCTCACACTGCCTCATCCTATCTCTTACACGGCCAAATCCTGCCTCTCACACTGCCTGATCCTGCTTCTCACACTGCCTGCCCCTGCCTCTCTCACTACCTGATCCTGCCTCTCACACTGCCTAATCCCGCTTCTCACACTGCCTGATCCTGCCTCTCACACTGACTGATCCTGCTTCTCACACTGCCTGATCCTGCCTCTCACACTGCCTAATCCTGCCTCTTACACAGCCAAATCCTGCCTTTACAGTGCCTGATCCTGCCTCTCACACTGCCTGATCCTGCCTCTCACACGGCCTAATCCTGCTTCTCACACTGCCTGATCCTTCCTCTCACACTGCCTGATCCTACCTCACTCTGCCTGGTCCTTCCTCTCACAGTGTCTGATCCTTCCTCTCACATTGCCTGATCATGCATTTCACACTGCCTCACTCTGCGTCTCACACTGTCTGGGCCTGCCTCTAACTCCGGCAGGTCCTATTTCTCACAATGTCTGGTCCTGCTTCTCACAATGCTTGGCCCTGCCTCTCACACTGCCTGGTCCTGCCTCTTACACTGCCTGACCCTGCCTCTCACACTGCTTGATCCTTTCTCTTACACTGCCTGGTCTTGCCTCTCACACTAGCTTATCCTGCTTCTCACATTGCTCGATATTGCCTCTCACACTACTTGGTCCTGCCTCTCACACTGCCTGGTCCTGCTTCTCACAATGCCTGGTCCTTCCTCACACACTGTCTGGCCTTGCCTCTCACACTAGCTTATCCTGCTTCTCACATTTCTTGATCCTGCCTCTCACACTACCTGATGCTACCTCTCACTCTGCCTGGCCCTGACTCTCACACTGTTTGATCCTGCCTCTCACACTCTCTGACTCTTCCTCTCATACTGCCTGGTCCTGCCTCTCACACTGCCTAATCTTGCCTTTCACACTGCCTGATCCCGCCTCTCACGCTGCCTGATCCTGCCTCTCACACTACCAAGTCCTGCCTCTCATACTGCCTTGTCCCGCCTCTCACACTGCCTGCACTGCTTCTCACACTGAATGATCCGGCCTCTGACACTGCTTAGTCTTGCCTCTCACGCTGCCTGACTCTGCCTAGTCTTGCGTCTCACACTGCCTGACACTGCCTTTCACATTGCCTGAGCCTTCCTCTAACACCGCCTGGTCCGGCTCTCACACTGCCTGGTCCGCCTCGCACACTGCTTGGTCCTACCTCTAACACTGCCTTGTCCTGGCCTCTCACACTGCCTAGTCCTGCGTCTCACACTGCCTGGTCCTGCCTCTCACACTGTCTGGTCCTGCGTCTCACACTGCCTGGTCCTGCCTCTCACACTGACTGGTCCTGCGTCTCACACTGCCTGGTCCTGCCTCTCACACTGTCTGGTCCTGCGTCTCACACTGCCTGGTCCTGCCTCTCACACTGACTGGTCCTACCTCTCACACTGCCTGGTCCTGCCTCTCACACTGTCTGGTCCTGCCTCTCACACTGACTGGTTCTACCTCTCACACTGACTGGTCCTGCCTCTCACACTGTCTGGTTCTGCGTCTCATACTACCTAGTCCTGCCTCTCACACTGACTGGTCCTACCTCTCACACTGTCTGGTCCTGCCTCTCACACTGTCTGGTCCTGCGTCTCACACTGCCTAGTCCTGCCTCTCACACTGACTGGTCCTACCTCTCACACTGCCTGGTCCTGCGTCTCACACTGCTTGATCCTGCCTCTCACACTGCCTAGTCCTGCCTCTCATACTGTCTGATCCTGTTTCTCACACTGCCTGGTCCTGCCTCTCATACTGTTTGATTCTGCCTCTCACACTGACTGGTCCTGCCTTTCACAATGACTGGTCATGCCTCTCACACTGCCTAGTCCTGCCTCTCATACTGTCTGATCCTGCTTCTCACGGTGCCTGGTCCTGCCTCTCATACTGTCTGATCCTGCTTCTTACAGTGCCTGGTCCTGCCTCTCATACTGTTTTTTCCTCTCCTCTCACAGTGCCTGGTCCTGCCTCTCATACTGTCTGATCCTGCTTCTCACAGTGCCTGGTCCTGCCTCTCATACTGTTTGATCCTGCTTCTCACAGTGCCTGGTCCTGCCTCTCATACTGTTTTTTCCTGCCTCTCACAGTGCCTGGTCCAGCCTCTCATACTGTCTGATCCTGCTTCTCACAGTGCCTGGTCCTGCCTCTCATACTGTTTGATCCTGCCTCTCACAGTGCCTGGTCCTGCCTCTCATACTGTCTGATCCTGCGTCTCACAGTGCCTGGTCCTGCCTCTCATACTGTCTGATCCTGCCTCTCACAGTGCCTGGTCCTGCCTCTCATACTGTCTGATCCTGCTTCTCACAGTGCCTGGTCCTGCCTCTCATACTGTCTGATCCTGGCTACCCTTCATACAACGGTGCCGTAAGAACCATCCTGTGGCTTTCATGAAGTCTGCTAGCCACTAGTAGAGCTACACAGATGATGGAGACGAAGACATTATAACGATCGAATATGACGAGACGGTTAGGGGACGAACGTGAGATCTTACAACGATACAAGTGGGACCTTGGGTAATCAGACAAAGGTACCAGCAACAATTAAAATTAATGATAAGAAGAAAATTACTCAGGCTGATGGGTTCAACAATGACAAAGGTACCTGAAGATCACGTCCGCCAGGGATTACAATAATCAAACGGCAGACATCTTATGGTGGCTGGAGTAGGGAGCAGGGAGGCGTTTACCCCAGAGACGGGACACTGCTGGTCTTGTGTCGGGGGTAGATGGTGTAGGTAGGAGAGGGGACGCTGACCTGGAGGGAGGGAGGTATTTCTGGTCTTGTGTCGGGGGTTGATGGTATAGGAAGGGGAGGAGACGCTGACTTGTAGGGAGGTATTTCTGGTTTTCTGTCGTGGGTGGATGGTGTAGGAAGGGGAGGGGACGCTGACTTGTAGGGAGGTATTTCTGGTTTTCTGTCGTGGGTGGATGGTGTAGGAAGGGAGGGGACGCTAACCTGTAAGAAGAGAGGTATTTCTGGTGGATGACTGCATGAAGACACGGGTACAGTTAGGGGCTATGACTTTACACATGGAAGTATTACGAGCTTTCATGAGTTAAAGATACTGACTTAATTTTCATCAAGTCTGATAGGTCTAATATGGAGCAATTATGAACAAAATGATTATGTGGACAAGATGCAAAAACTGACTCAAAATACGTATATTAATCCTAGAACTAACATCCCCTTGCCATAGTGAACAGCATTTTTGATAGGAATTAAGACAAGTTCTTATGAGTAATGATAATGTAATCAGGCAATTCTCATTAGCGTCTCCAGCACTGCCACAGATGTACGGGTTGATCACAACATACGAACCTCACAACCTTATAAGTCTCATAACAAGTTCAACTGGTTCCATCAAGTATAAGTCTTTCAAGTGGCTTGCATCTTGACTGAACCCTACAGTGGGAGCAATATCCCAGTTCCTCATTAAGAAAGATGTGAATTTCTTCCACAAGCTGAGCAACAATAAGGTTGATTTAGATCTGTAAACTCGTTAGTTACTGTGCACCACCGCTATTTACAATAGGTTTTCCTGTAGATGATCTGGAACTTCTTTCATTAGCGATTCCAAAGTGTAATCTATCTCATTCAACATTGACAATAAACAAATTAATCGAACTGTCTTCAGGACGGCAACTTTGAATCCCTTGGTCAATATAATTTGCACAAATTGGGAACAGCAATGGGTAAATGTCTGACTAAATATCATATGCATCATTTCTACCCGCTCTCGTACTTTCCTATCTTGCTCCCACGCCTTGCATCCTTACAATACCGTCGGGACTACTATACTTTCACACATACTCATCTTTACCCTCACAGACAGCTTCCCTTTCTCTTCACATACTCCTCAATACGATCAGTACTTAACCCCATTACTCATCCTGTGGACTACTTCAGCTCCCATGGTTCAGCTCCTATGGTTCCACATGCTGCCACATCTACTTCCAATATCTGAATCACTTCATTTCCTTCAGATACCCTCAAATCGAACTCAGGCTCTAGCAAACCTCTCGGTCTCTCCTACCAAACTTAATAACCTTACTTTTATTCACATCAACTCTCAACTTTCCCTTCTCAAGCACTCTCACAGACTCAGACACCAGCTTCTACAGTGTCTCACTTGAGTTTGCCACCAGAGCTGAGTCATCAACAAACAATAACTGACTCAACTTTCAAGTCCCTAAGCCTCCAACAGATTACGGATCTGCTCTTTTCTCCAAGATCCTCGCATTTATCACCCTCACAACCCCATCCATAAACAGAATGAATAACCATGGTGACAGCACACACCTTTGCCGCAGAATCATCTTCAGCTGGAAGAACTCATTTTCTTCTCTTCCTACTCGCACATACGCTTTACGTACTTGCTAGAAATTCCTTATTGCTTCCAGTAGTTTTCCTCTAACACCATATATGCGTCACATCTTCCACAAAGCATCTCTGTCAAACCAATCAAACGCTTTCTCTAGATCCAAAAAATTCACACACAAACATTCTCTTTACCTTAGTATTTCTCATACAATTTTTTTTCAAAGCAAATGCCTATTTGACGTACCCTGAAGCTGCTTTGTCCTTCTCCAGTCTGCTGTCCTGAGCTTGTTCGTGAAACATAGAGATGTTTATGGCTGTTTGTTGCAGGGAAGGAACGCGAGAGTTTGGGAGCTGTACAAAGGAAGCATCAGGAGGGCAAAAGGAAAATGCATGAGCTGAAAAAAGGGCAAACGAGAATTGGGGTGATAGAGTATCGGCAAACTTCCGGGAGAATTGGAATTTTCAGGAAGAAAGGTGAGGAAAACAGAAAAATGTGAACATCAGTGGAAGGAGTGGATGAGGAACTGCTCATTGGCAAAGAAGTGGAGTAAGTATTTCGAAGGACTGTTCAGTACTTTAGATGACAGTGTGGCTGGTGTGGGATGTTTGGCATATGGAGGTAGGCAGAGAGAAAGAGTCATGGTAACTGGTTTGGGGAAAAGAGAAGAGGTGGTTAAAGTCTTGCATAAGATGAAGCACGGCAAAAGGATGGAGTATGTCGATGGGACTACGGTTGAAATTTCTCAAGACAGGGGTGAGGGGAGGTGACAAGGATGTTCAATGTTTAGAGAATATATGTATGGAAAATGGAGGAATGC